>NW_022992323.1:0-112147 GCF_902827175.1 Gymnodraco acuticeps
AGGTTTCATTACCTTAGTGAACAGAGTTAGAGTGGGTAAAGAGAGAACAGTCTGGAGATACGAGGTTTCATTACCTTAGTGAACAGAGTTAGAGTGGGTAAAGAGAGAACAGTCTGGAGATACGAGGTTTCATTACCTTAGTGAACAGAGTTAGAGTGGGTAAGAGGAAAAGAGTCTGGAGATACGAGGTTTCAGAGCGACGTGGCCCCTCAGCAGAAACATGATCTGAGGACAGAAACAGAAATTCACTGACCTGTCGACCAATCACAGAGCAGGGCGGAGTCCTCTGAGCGCAGCGACCAATCAAATGTGAGGAAATTCTCCGGCAGATTCAAGCAGTGTTTGAGATGTTTGAGGAGCCTTTCAAACATTCACTTTTAAATGATGGATATGTTGTTGTTTACCCGGCTCAGAAGAGATAAATAACAATAAACAACAGACTACATCAATTAAAAACAATTATAAGTAAATGTATTTAAACTATGTGTTACTCATAACCTCATAAACTCATTAAAAACATCACAGATAAACAAAATATATTGACGTTAGCTGTCAGCCTGTTAGCTGTTAGCCTGTTAGCTGTTAGCCTGTTAGCTGTCAGCCTGTTAGCTGTGAGCCTGTTAGCTGTGATGATGAATTAAAATGAATCTAAAATGAAAATGTAAACTATCTGTATGTCATATATGTTATGATGAATTAAAATGGGGGACCCTGATGTAAACAAGACGAAAGTCTTTCTCTGGTCTGCATCCCCTTAACAATTGTGTGTATTGAGCTGTACTGTATTCTACCCATTCTGCAATCTGTTAATAACATTTTCAATCAATCAATCAATCAATCAGCCTGTTAGCTCTCAGCCTGTTGGCTCTCAGCCTGTTGGCTGTTAGCTCTCAGCCTGTTAGCTTTCAGCCTGTTAGCTCTCAGCCTGTTAGCTGTTAGCTCTCAGCCTGTTAGCTGTCAGCCTGTTAGCTCTCAGCCTGTTGGCTGTTAGCTCTCAGCCTGTTGGCTCTCAGCCTGTTAGCTCTCAGCCTGTTAGCTGTTAGCTCTCAGCCTGTTAGCTGTCAGCCTGTTAGCTGTCAGCTCTCAGCCTGTTAGCTGTCAGCTCTCAGCCTGTTAGCTGTCAGCTCTCAGCCTGTTGGCTGTTAGCTCTCAGCCTGTTAGCTCTCAGCCTGTTAGCTCTCAGCCTGTTGGCTGTTAGCTCTCAGCCTGTTAGCTCTCAGCCTGTTAGCTATCAGCCTGTTAGCTATCAGCCTGTTGGCTGTTAGCTCTCAGCCTGTTAGCTCTCAGCCTGTTAGCTATCAGCCTGTTGGCTGTTAGCTCTCAGCCTGTTAGCTCTCAGCCTGTTAGCTATCAGCCTGTTGGCTGTTAGCTCTCATCCTGTTAGCTCTCAGCCTGTTGGCTGTTGGCTCTCAGCCTATTGGCTGTTAGCTCTCAGCCTGTTGGCTCTCAGCCTATTGGCTGTTAGCTCTCAGCCTGTTGGCTCTCAGCCTATTGGCTGTTAGCTCTCAGCCTGTTGGCTGTTAGCTCTCAGCCTGTTGGCTCTCAGCCTATTGGCTGTTAGCTCTCAGCCTGTTGGCTCTCAGCCTGTTGGCTGTTAGCTCTCAGCCTGTTGGCTGTTAGCTCTCAGCCTGTTTGCCTGCTAGCTCTCAGCCTGTTTGCCTGCTAGCTCTCAGCCTGTTTGCCTGTTAGCTCTCAGCCTGTCAGCCTGCTAGCTCTCAGCCTGTCAGCTCTCAGCCTGTTAGCTCTCAGCCTGTCATCCTGCTAGCTCTCAGCCTGTTGGCTGTTAGCTCTCAGCCTGTTAGCTCTCAGCTTGTTAGCTCTCAGCCTGTTGGCTCTCAGCCTGTTGGCTGTTAGCTCTCAGCCTGTTAGCTCTCAGCTTGTTAGCTCTCAGCCTGTTGGCTCTCAGCCTGTTGGCTGTTAGCTCTCAGCCTGTTGGCTCTCAGCCTGTTGGCTGTCAGCTCTCAGCCTGTTAGCTCTCAGCCTGTCAGCCTGCTAGCTCTCAGCCTGTTGGCTGTTAGCTCTCAGCCTGTTAGCTCTCAGCTTGTTAGCTCTCAGCCTGTTGGCTCTCAGCCTGTTGGATGTTAGCTCTCAGCCTGCTAGCTCTCAGCCTGTTGGCTGTTAGCTCTCAGCCTGTTAGCTCTCAGCTTGTTAGCTCTCAGCCTGTTAGCTCTCAGCCTGTTGGCTGTTAGCTCTCAGCCTGTTGGCTCTCAGCCTGTTGGCTGTTAGCTCTCAGCCTGTTAGCTCTCAGCCTGTTGGCTGTTAGCTCTCAGCCTGTTAGCTGTCAGCCTGTTAGCTCTCAGCCTGTTGGCTGTTAGCTCTCAGCCTGTTAGCTCTCAGCCTGTTAGCTATCAGCCTGTTGGCTGTTAGCTCTCAGCCTGTTAGCTTGGCTGTTAGCTCTCAGCCTGTTAGCTCTCAGCCTGTCAGCCTGCTAGCTCTCAGCCTGTCAGCCTGCTAGCTCTCAGCCTGTCAGCCTGCTAGCTCTCAGCCTGTTAGCTCTCAGCCTGTTAGCTCTTAGCCTGTTAGCTGTCAGCCTGTTAGCTCTTAGCCTCTTAGCTCTCAGCCTGTCAGCCTGTTAGCTCTTAGCCTGTCAGCCTGTTAGCTCTTAGCCTGTCAGCCTGTTAGCTCTCAGCCTGTCAGCTCTCAGCCTGTTAGCTCTCAGCCTGTTAGCTCTCAGCCTGTCAGCCTGTTAGCTCTTAGCCTGTCAGCCTGTTAGCTCTCAGCCTGTCAGCCTGTTAGCTCTCAGCCTGTTGGCTGTTAGCTCTCAGCCTGTTAGCTCTCAGCCTGTTAGCTCTCAGCCTGTTGGCTGTTAGCTCTCAGCCTGTCAGCCTGTTAGCTCTCAGCCTGTTGGCTGTTAGCTCTCAGCCTGTTAGCTCTCAGCCTGTTAGCTCTCAGCCTGTTAGCTCTCAGCCTGTTGGCTGTTAGCTCTCAGCCTGTTAGCTCTCAGCCTGTTAGCTCTCAGCCTGTCAGCCTGTTAGCTCTCAGCCTGTTGGCTGTTAGCTCTCAGCCTGTTAGCTCTCAGCCTGTTAGCTCTCAGCCTGTCAGCCTGTTAGCTCTCAGCCTGTTAGCTCTTAGCCTGTTAGCTCTTAGCCTGTTAGCTCTTAGCCTGTTAGCTCTCAGCCTGTCAGCCTGTTAGCTCTTAGCCTGTTAGCTCTCAGCCTGTCAGCCTGTTAGCTCTTAGCCTGTTAGCTCTCAGCCTGTCAGCCTGTTAGCTCTTAGCCTGTCAGCCTGTTAGCTCTCAGCCTGTCAGCTCTCAGCCTGTCAGCCTGTTAGCTCTCAGCCTGTTGGCTGTTAGCTCTCAGCCTGTTAGCTCTCAGCCTGTTAGCTCTCAGCCTGTTGGCTGTTAGCTCTCAGCCTGTTAGCTCTCAGCCTGTCAGCCTGTTAGCTCTCAGCCTGTTGGCTGTTAGCTCTCAGCCTGTCAGCCTGTTAGCTCTCAGCCTGTTGGCTGTTAGCTCTCAGCCTGTCAGCCTGTTAGCTCTCAGCCTGTTGGCTGTTAGCTCTCAGCCTGTTAGCTCTCAGCCTGTTAGCCTGTTAGCTCTCAGCCTGTCAGCCTGTTAGCTCTCAGCCTGTTGGCTGTTAGCTCTCAGCCTGTTAGCTCTCAGCCTGTTAGCTCTCAGCCTGTTAGCTGTTAGCCTGTTAGCTCTCAGCCTGTCAGCCTGTTAGCTCTCAGCCTGTTGGCTGTTAGCTCTCAGCCTGTTAGCTCTCAGCCTGTTAGCTCTCAGCCTGTTAGCTGTTAGCCTGTTAGCTCTCAGCCTGTCAGCCTGTTAGCTCTCAGCCTGTTGGCCTGCTAGCTGTAAGCTGTCAGCCTGTTAGCTTTTAGCTGTTAGCTCCCACCCTGTCTGAACTCACCCTCTCTCCCGGCTCCGGCTCCGGCTCCGCTTCTCGCTTCTCTCTCCTCTCTCCTCTCTCCTATCTCTTCTCTTAGTTTCGGTCGGTTTGATAAAAAGTTTGGAGCTAATAGATGAACTTATTTTTCTTCTTCTGCTGCTGCTGCAGGTTCCTCTTCGTCGGTGGTGTTACGGAATGTAGCGCTAGCGTCATGCTGTGGCTGGAGGAGGAACAGCGTCTCATTCTGATCAGTAATTATTAATCAAATAATAAAAACAGTAACTTAAAGGGGACATATCATGCTATATTTTAACAATATATTGTAGGGCCATACCTATATAAAGTATATAAATATAGTTTTTTCAAAATACCAAACAGATCCTGCATTTTAGCCATGCCTCATTTTGCTCTTTCCAGTGCTGTTTTTGCAAGGGCTGATTCTGTGAGCTGCAGCTGACCACGCCCCCCTGCAGGAGAGGGGAGCGTGCTCTGAGATCAGCTGCTGGGCTGTCAGAAGAGGGGGAGAAAAAGAGATCTCCGTCCTCCGTGTTTTATTCTTATAGAAGTAAGAAGATAAGTAACGGGGCAGAAACCCTCCTTGTTACGCAGCGGTCCAGACATAGACATCAAACGGCGACACATATTCAGTGTGCAGTTCCTTTGGCATTAGGGCAGGATATCTAGATACTTTCCAAGGTCTGACATCATGAAGTGTGCTACTTTTAAAGCAAGCAATGATGTTTTCAAATCTGTAATCAAGAAGCTCCTCAAAAACGATATCGAAGCAGCTCCTGCCGTTGCTACGTTAGTTCAAACGGTAACAACGGACTATTTTTCTTAGCGGATGCATGTCAATTTAAATCAATACATTGTGGTGACAGCAGGGTCGGCGTCATGGGTGGGCATTCGCGGGCCATGCCCCCCCCAAATGAGTCACTGTGCCCCCCCTAACGCAGGCCAGGCAAGCCCTGCCACTTTGCCGGTTTTTAAATGTATTTATCATATTATAAGTGAAAACGTTTCCACTAAATATTTTTTGTGTGAAATAAATCAGAAATAAAGAATATAAATAAAAAACACAGCCAATGACCCCGGCCTTTGATTTGTTGTTATTACTTCAAAAAATGTGCGCACAATAAGCAAGTCAGTGAGACGAAGCTGAGCTCGGACTGTCGGACATAAAGGAATAAAGTCATGGATATACGTAAATGGCTGCAAGGTGCAGCTGCTACACGGCCTCCTCCAACTCCTCCACCGATGGAAAACGAAGGGAATTAACCCAGCTCCAGCATCGCCGGCACCACCTCTGAAGAGCTGGAGCCGTGCTCTTCGACTAGCCAATATACACCTGCTAGCCAAGCCCATCCACCTGCTGCAGCTAACGTTAGCGCTGGAAATCAACCCATAGATGATCTTGGAACTGATCAGCCCAACCAAATTGTCTTAAAACAGTACCCTTACAGCATCATCACTGGCAGGAGGCGTTCGTTTGTCTCTGCTTGGTATCACAACCGAGACTGGCTTGAAAACAGTGTCAAGGCCGATGCTGCATTTTGTTTCTGCTGTCGGCAGTCTAGCAAAACCCGGAGGATGGATGCATTTATGTCTGTTGGTTTCCGTAACTGGAAAGATGCGGTGGAGAGAGACAAGGGATTCCATAAACATGCAAATTCAAAGGAGCATCTCTCTTGCTATGCAATGTGGAAGGAGCGAGAGAGGCGTGCCAGCACTGGAAAGGAGATTTCTACACTTGTTAACGCAGACCAACTACGAACAAACAGGTATTATATCTCCTCTCTTATTGATGTGGTTGGATTTCTGCCTTCAGCTGCCTTTACGAGGGAAGATAGAGGCTTTTGATAACATGTCAGAGGGGGGCAGTGGCCTTTTCCTCTCCCTGCTGGACTATACGATCAAAAAAGACCCCGAATTGGCTGATGTAGTGAAATCAATCCCTCGAAACGCCACTTACACTTGTCACGAAATGCAAAATGAACTCACTCAGCACTCAGCAATGTGGTGACTGAGGCTATAGTGGAGGAAATAGGCAGTGCATGACATTACGGATGCTGGGAGATGGCCCTGTGGACCATCTAAGCTCATTTACAGATGGCCCTGAGCCCAATAGAGATTGCCCTGAAATATGCGCAAGGACGAAATGACGCACGAAGGGTTTGGGGGGCCTCCCCCTAGAACATCTAGATTTTTGCAGGTCTTAGATGCTGTCTGGTTCTCTAGACTGAATTATAAGATGAACCACCACAATATTATATTGTACCATTTGTCTTCAATTTCAATTGTTTGTTTGTTCTTGTTTGTGTTTGCTCCTTGCATGCCCTGCATCTGTAACAGAGTTATAAAGGTTGGTGTTAAATTGGAGAATTACGCCATCTGGTGTTACAAACGCGTGCCTGCATTGCTGTAGCTTTGTTACCGTAATGGATTGTGGGAGGTTCTCATACCGCGTGAGGATCTGTTGAGAGTAAGGTGCTATTGTATTATGTCTGTGGACAAAATGTATGTTATTATTTTATTAGGACAATAACGTATGTTGTGTTTGTTTAGTTTAATGTTAGTCGTTTAATGCTCACAGCAACATGTTTTTTGTGTGATTCGCTATTTGTGTTATATGATTTATTAATGTGTTCGTCAATAGCTCATTTGAGCTAATAGGCTAACGTGAGCGTGGTGCTATCTCTCCAACAGAACGCAGCTCACGTGTCCATTGCAATGCAGGTATGTGAGTTTTGTACACCAGTTTGTTTATGTTGAATGTTTCACATTGTTTATACCACTATACGATCATTGTTGTGTTGTGTTGTGTTGTGTTGTTGTGTTGTTGGACACTTATTTTGTAAAGGAGATTGAGATACCGCGTGAGGGTCTGTTGAGAAACGCAGCTCACGTGTCCATTGCAAAGCAGGTATGGAAATAAACTGAAGTAATCACCAGCTCTGTCCCAGTCTGTTGCTGAGGGGACATTACACCGGGGTTACATTGGTGCCGTGACCCGTTCTTGACTACGCCGGACCAGGGTGGATGTCTTCTCGCCGCTGCAAAGTTTTGGAGCTTCAATTCCTTCAGTGTGTTGGACTCTCAGGTTTATTTTGTTGATATAAGCCTTATTCTTTACTATCGATGAAACATGAGTTCCTTTGAAATGACTCCTTTCAATGTTGGTAGGGGTAGAGGGCTATGTAGCACACCTGTTCCATGTTCACTAGGTGACTTTAAGGTGGGGGATAGGAAAGCTTTTGATGGGGATTCAGTGCACAGTCCTATCAGAAGTGGAGATGTGATGACACCTTCCATCCAGCCTACAGTAGAGTTATCTACACCACAGTGCTTTAGCTCATCAGTCCCCAACCCTCCTGATGATGTGAGACTAGCTGACCAAATGAGCACTGTAAAGGAATATTTTAGTCTTGTTAAAGTATATAGAGTTTAGTGACTTGTCCTCGGGAATCTGTTTAATGGTTAAAGTGTATTCCTGCCTGTAATGAGATCCATAGCTTCTCAGGAAGACACAGGTCAAGAGGTCATCTGATGTCTTGTGGGGGGAGAAGCTTGGCTCATGTGGGTTTGCAATACAACGAGTCTTTGTCTCGACATCTGGCATGCATTAAAGGAAAACCCGCGTGTTTTAGGGCCCTCCTCTTCTTACATATAGATGGGTTCTTGGCGCTTTTGTCTTCAGAGTTGGCTGGTATCTTACATGAGAACTGTAGTATACTGTGATCTCTCCGGCCGTACGAATTCTCAATAAATATCAGTGTATTGACAGGCGAATCCAGTTTCCCTCATTTCATGATTGGCTCAACATTGCTGCAAAGAAGTTTTTACTTCACAAGCACTATTGTGCAGCAGATAGGGCAGCAGCTAGCTGATAGCATTATGTCACGCATTAACACTACAGCTGCTGCGCACACGAGTCATGAAGAAACATGCATTAAAAAAGACACACTCCCCAGCCAAACACTGGATCTCTCCCAAGTCCAGCTCGTCACTCAGAGAGGAGTTAAAGACCCACCTGTGTTCAGAGGAGAGAGTTCAGACACACTGCCTGTTGATGGAGGATTTGATGAGAAATGACATCAGGAAAAGCAGTATCCAGCCAGAGCATCAAGCTGAAGACATTCTGATTCACCTGAGGGGCAGAGCAAAGGATGTTGTGAAGTTTGGGATAAGAAATAGTGGAATTGATGTCCAAGAGAACCCGCAGGCCATCTATGGACTCCTCCGCAAACATTTCAGCTCCAGCCATTGCTCTTCTGTGCCCCTAGCTGACTTTTATTCCACTCTACCAAAAGAACAAGAGGACCCATATGAGTACTGGCTCAGACTAAACAGAGCTGTCGATGTGGCTGACACTTGTCTTAGGGAACAGGGTAAGGTGTTGAAGTCACACGTATGTTCATCAGACACGGCCCCAGCAGAGATTTAGCTCTTACATTTAGGTCCAAGACAATTGATAAATGGTCAGCACGAGAAGTTCAAGAAGTGTTAGATGAATACCATTTAGAGAAGGGACTGAGGTCTTCCACAGAGAGAGGCAGGATACACATGAATGTAGCTGAGGTGAACACTAATGCTGCTTTAGTGTCAGACATTCCCAAACAGGCACAAGCTGTGAGCCAGGACACCCCCGCTTTGGAGAGGTTGATTGGCATGCTGGAGAAGGTGTTGCTCCAGGCCCCTGGGTATGCTCAAGCTAATAGGAGGCAACATACTAGCAACAAGCCACCAAAGATTGAGGGCTTTATGGACATGCCTTGTTCTATATGTAATGACAGCTCTCACTCTGCTTTCATTCACTGTCGAGAGAATAGACTTTGCTTCCAGTGTCACTTACCTGGCCACCCAAGACGTGAGTGCCCAGAGGGGAGACGTCCTCCTCACTACAACCAGCAGGGAAACTGAATGATCTGCGCAAGAGGGAGGATAGTGCAGATCATGTGAGTGAGCCTCCCACCTTGGATATGGAAGACATTGATGATTGTGAAACATTGTATGACACCTACAGCAGCATGGTGCCATCAAATAAGACACTGATTGTACAAAGGCTGCAAAGACTCCCAGAGACTGATAGTCTGTTCCACACAGCTGTGACCACCGATAATGGACATGCTCTCAAAGCATTAGTGGACAGTGGATCTATGGCATGCACAATTAGTGAGGCAGCTGACATAAGACTTTCACAATCTGTCCCTAACATGGAAAGGAAATCAGCTGAAGACTTTGTCATAGTTGGTTGTGGTGGTCACCTTGTTACTCCGTCTGCCATGTAGGATCTTACTGCATCAGGTTATGGCTGTAAGGTCATACTTCCTGTTCTAGTTGTGCCAGGCCAGACTGATGATTCTCTGCAGCAATGCCATCAAGTGGCTCATTTCGCAGATGAAAAAAACTGTAAGTTGCCAAAATATCACATCTCCTGTGACAAGTTTTCAGAGTGATAGTTTGCCCAAGTTGATGTCTCTGCTGTCCTCCTCAGATGAATGCAAAGGTGGAGCAGTAACTAACAAAATTGGCACGGCAAAACTGAAAAGATGTGTAACTCTGCAGCCAATGTCTGAAAGTTTGGTGTGGGCGAAATGACCTGAGTCTGATGTCTCTGCAGTAGGGAGTACAGTCATCATTGAGCCCACCCAGTCAAAAGCCAGACCTGCACAAATTCTGGTGGGGAGGGTTGTCACGTCCTTATGGGGAAATGGCTGGGTTCCTGTCAAAATTGTAAACCCCACTGAAAAGCCACTCACCCTTAAAAAGAATGCAAAGGTTGCTGATGTATCTTTCAGTGCAGGATTTACCAGATCCAGTTTGCATCCAATCCAGTGCACAGTACACACAGAGCCCGTCACCTGAGCCACGGTCAGAGGAGGAGATGTCCCGCGTCTTGAGTGACATGGGTTTGCAGGATTTGGACCTCTCATCTTGTGAAGTCTCTCTCGAGTGGAAAGATAAGCTGATGAAAATCATTGAGCAGTATGAATCAACATTTTTGAAGCACAAAATGGACTGTGGAGAGGCCGTGGATTTTGTGCACAGAATACACCTGGTTGATGACAAGCCCTTCAGACTTCCATACAGGCGGGTTCCGCCATGCCACTATGACAAGCTACGCACTGCTCTGAATGACATGGAGGAATTAGGGATCATTCGCAAATCTCAGTGAATACTCATCACCCCTTGTCCTCGTTGTCAAACTAAATGGTGACCTTCGCCTCTGCAATGACTTCAGGTGGTTGAATGCAAGAACAGTAAAAGATGCACATCCATTGCCCCATCAGACAGATGCCCTTGCTGCGCTTGGTGGAAATGTGTTCTTTTCCACAATGGACCTCACGTCAGGGTTCTACAATGTCGGACTGCATGAAGATTAGTGCTGTAGCGACGCGTCGATGACGTCGACGCGTCGACTTCAAAACATCTCGCCCTCGGTCTTCAAAAAGCATGGGAATATTTTAAAGTTAGTCCAAAACGCACAGATATTTATATATTTATATCTCACTGAGACTGCTGCATAGCCTAGACCGGAAGCAGCAGCTAGCTGTGGTGGCTACCATTAGCAGCTAGCATTTGCTCTCCGATTTTTACATAAAAATGGAATTATGGATTATAAATTCAAATCATTTTTTTATACATAGACGTTAAGAACCTATGAATTAACCGATTCAGGCGCGTTTTTTCTCATTTTAATGCCATTGAACACGTCTTTTGATCAGATTGACGCTACGAGACGATCTCCCTAGAAGCTCTGTAAAGGTACGTGTTGTGATGACTGTATTTGCTTCCCCTGTCGCGAGTCCGGATCACTCAGTGATGATACTATATACCTACATAATCTGTGGAGTCTCAGCTTTAATAGGATATATTGTATGTGCAGCTACGATAAGTAATAAGGGTACTTTTATCTTGAGTTCTGTTCCAATGTCCGTTAGCATTTTTCGCTCAGGGGTAATTTAGATGCTTCTTATGAAACTTGTGTTTTGTTTTGGTAAACATGGTTTGTATCGTCAGTTAGCTGAGATTATTTCCGTTAATCTGGTATAACACATTAATAGGTTCTTAAATATTACGATCCCCTGAGACACAGTGTCGTGAAAAAAAAAATGTTTACATTACATTTTTTTTACATTACGTTTTTTATGAATTGAACAACAGAAAAATAATCGTTAGATTAGTCGTTTTCAAAATAATCGTTAGATTAGTCGACTAATCGATCAAATAATCGCCCGATTAATCGTTTTCAAAATAATCGTTTCCCCCCAGCACTAATGAAGATGACAGAAAATATACAGTGTTCTCCTCCCCATTCGGTCTTCATGAATACAACAGGATGCCCAGGGCTTGACGAACAGCCCTGCCACTTTCATGCGAATGATGATGTCCATCTTTGGGGATGAGAACTTCACAAGTCTGCTATGCTACATGGATGACCTCATGGTCTATGCCCCATCTGAACAGGTTGCACTTGAGCGTCTTCAGATGGTTTTCTCACGTCTTGCAGCCAACAACTTAAAGCTCTCCCCTAAGAAGTGCTACTTTCTACGCAGGTCAGTCAAGTTTCTGGGACACATTATTTGTGAGGATGGTGTTAAGACCGACCCGAGTAAAGTGGAGGCTATAAATGATATGCAGGAAGCTGACTTGATGGAGCAAGATGGGCAAACACCGTGTGCTAAGAAGATCCGGTCTTTCTTAGGGATGGTTCTCTATTACCACCATTTCATTGAGGGATGTTCTGCCAAAGCTAAGCCGCTGTTCAACCTTGTGGCTGAGCCTGCCACACCACACAAAAGAGGGAGAGGCCACAAACCAAAGTTTAAAAAAGGTTATGTCAGACTCTCTCCAACAGACTGGAATGATGAGTGCAAAGAAGCATTTGGAACATTGAAGTATGAGCTGGTGCACAGTGTCACTTTAGCACATCCAGATTTTAGCGCTCCATTCATTCTTGCAGTTGATGCCTCCTTTGATGGCATAGGGGCCGTCCTTTCACAGTTGCCTCCTGATGGAAAGATGGCCAGACCTGTAGCATTTGCTAGCAAGACACTTTCCCACTCTCAGCTGAACTATCCAGCACATCGACTTGAGTTTCTCGCTCTTAAATGGGCAGTTTGTGACAAATTTAGCCATTGGCTAAAAGGGCGATGCTTCACAGTCTGGACAGATAATAATCCATTGACATACATCTTGACTAAGCCTAGGTTGGATGCTTGTGAGCAGAGGTGGGTTTCAAAGCTCGCAGCATACAGTTTTGACCTGAACTATATTCCTGGTCCACAGAATGTGGTCGCTGATGCATTAAGTAGAGAGCCATTTGTCCAATCGTGCATGAGCCACCGTCTTGTGACTGAACCTTATGCGTTTTTAATGAACCACATGTCTGGGATGGTGGATAGAACAGTGCAAGATGCATTTAGGTGTACTAATAACTGCCAGGTGGTTGTTGATCAGTCCGAGGAAGTCGCCGTCATCACCCAGCCTCCTTCTCAGGGGTCCCTGTCATCACATGACGTCTCAGCAGTGTTGGATGCACACGACACTGGAGGTGTCGGCCAAGTGAGAGGAACAGGACCAGCTGTTTTTCAGGTCGCTGGTGTCGACCAGACTTCCTCTCTACCAAAGAGTGAACTTGTTAATCTCCAAGATCAGGATGATGTCATAGGCAGGGCTCTCTATTACATCCAGCGCCGCAGGACACCCACAAGACGTGAGCGTGCTGCTGAGTCTCGCGGAGTGACAAAACTGCTAAGACACTTGCTCAAACTCTCCGTCAAGGATGGCATTTTGTGCAAGGTAAAGAAAGACAGACAAATGAACACGACAATCCACCAAATTGTGGTTCCAGACTCCCTTAAGGCCCAAGTCATCAATGGCATACATGACTCGGCTGGTCATCAGGGACAGGCCCGCACGCTTTCTCTTGCCAGGCAGAGATTCTTTTGGACAGGGATGGAACGTGACATCATCAATCATGTGAGAAATTGCTTCCGATGTGTGGTTGGAAAAACACCTGAGCCTAACGACCGTGCTCCTCTTGAAAGCATTTGCACCTCTGAACCGATGGAACTAGTCTGTATTGATTTCTGGACTGCTGAACAGACTGATAAAAAGTGTGTGGATGTTTTGGTAGTCACAGATCATTTTACTAAAATGTCTCATGCATTCCCGTGTAAAAATCAGTCAGCTAAGCAGGTCGCTCGTCGACTTTGGATTGACTTTTTTTGCATATATGGTTTCCCCAAACGCATCCATTCAGATCAAGGAGCCAATTTTGAGAGTCAACTCATTAAAGAGCTCATGGAGGTGGCTGGCGTCCAGAAGTCACACACCACCCCTTACCATCCTATGGGGAATGGAGTTGTCGAGCGGTACAACAGAACACTTGGGAGCATGATAAGGGCCCTGCCTCCACATTCCAAGGCCAGGTGGCCACAAATGCTCCAAATGCTGACATTCTGTTACAATTGCACTGAGCATGAAACAACAGGCTTTGCACCATTCTTTCTCATGCTTGGGAGGACCCCACGTCTGCCAGTTGATGTTGTATTCCAGCATGCCCTCTCTAGCAGTGCTGTTGTTGGCCATTGTGAGTTTGTTTCCCGCTTGAACCGTGACCTGGCTGAAGCTGCTCACATTGCCCGGCAGAACAGTCGCACTGAACAGGCACGTCAGGCAAAGAACTACAACCGCAAAGCAAAAGGGTCACCTCTCACTATTGGTGACAGAGTCTTGCTTGCAAATCGTGGTGAGAGAGGGAGAAGAAAGATTGCAGACAGATGGGTTTCCACACTTTATGAAGTGATATCTGTGAAGCCAGGAATCAATGTGTACTGCATTAGAGATCCTGTGACGTCAAAGGAGAAAGTTGTTCACAGGAATCTCCTGCTTCCTGTGAGTTTTCTCCCCGTGGGAGGCGATGAAGATCTTGAGTCAAGCTGCTCTTCTGTCGCTGGAAGTGGACAAAGTGACCCAGTGGTTTCTCTTGCTGTACAGGACAGTGAGACGAAGACAGTTAACTGGCTCCTGCAGATGGATGATGCAAATGATGGGGATGAGATAGCCAGCCAGCCTGATTGTTCTTCAGTTGTGGCTGTGAGCACAGCATCTTCAGAAGCAGAAGAGTCTTTGATCTCACATGTTGGGTGTGAGGTTTTGAATCCCTCAGACTCTTCCGCACGTGTTGCACAGTTGCCCTCCACTGTTGAATGTGAGGTGTCCCAAGATGCATCTTTACAGCCCTCCGCAGAAAGAGCTCATTGTGTGCCCTCCCCTGACATGGCAACAGAAACACAACTGGGTGCACTCACACAGGGCCATGTAGTTAGTGAACAGCCTCTTCCACTTTGCACTAGGGCAGGTAGACCTATAAAGCTTCCAGCTAGACTCATTTGTGAAGTGAATGAGCAGATTGTTGATGACTCGGTGTCAACAAGTGGTTCTGTGTTTTCTATTATGAGAGACATATTCTTTGGTTAGACTCCTGATAGTGATTATAGAGATATATATATATGTTTTTTCTCAATCAGTATTTACACTGTCTTACAGTGTCCCTCAGTCATTTCAAGATGTAGAAGAGTAATGTTTATTTTATAAGAGGTGTACACGGCATCTTTTGTGTCTGTTATTAAGGGGTTTGGCCAATCTCTTGCTGACTTGTTCCAAGTGGACAGTTTCAAACTGACTTCAACGAGGTTATGCTCACATTTCTACACAGCTTGTATTTTGTATCTCTTGTGTGTTTTGTTGTTTTCTGTGTTTTGCCCCAATTTAGCAGAATTTTAGGGGTGTGTGTGTGTGTGTGTGTGTGTGTGTGTGTGCGTGTGTTCGTGCGTGCGTGTGTGTGTGCGTGCGTGTGTGTGTTTGTGTGTGTGTGTGTGTGTGCGTGCGTGCGTGCGTGCGTGTGTGTGTGTGTGTGTGTGTGTGTGTGTGCGCGTGTGTAACAGAGTTATAAAGGTTGGTGTTAAATTGGAGAATTACGCCATCTGGTGTTACAAACGCGTGCCTGCATTGCTGTAGCTTTGTTACCGTAATGGATTGTGGGAGGTTCTCATACCGCGTGAGGATCTGTTGAGAGTAAGGTGCTATTGTATTATGTCTGTGGACAAAATGTATGTTATTATTTTATTAGGACAATAACGTATGTTGTGTTTGTTTAGTTTAATGTTAGTCGTTTAATGCTCACAGCAACATGTTTTTTGTGTGATTCGCTATTTGTGTTATATGATTTATTAATGTGTTCGTCAATAGCTCATTTGAGCTAATAGGCTAACGTGAGCGTGGTGCTATCTCTCCAACAGAACGCAGCTCACGTGTCCATTGCAATGCAGGTATGTGAGTTTTGTACACCAGTTTGTTTATGTTGAATGTTTCACATTGTTTATACCACTATACGATCATTGTTGTGTTGTTGATTATTGGACACTTATTTTGTAAAGGAGATTGAGATACCGCGTGAGGGTCTGTTGAGAAACGCAGCTCACGTGTCCATTGCAAAGCAGGTATGGAAATAAACTGAAGTAATCACCAGCTCTGAGTGGTCTGTTGCTGAGGGGACATTACACCGGGTTACACATAGCTTTAAGAAACACTTAAGTTGTTGGTCAAGACACTTTCCATCTGATGAAGACAAATGCCTTCATCAGATGGAAACAAGTAGAAAACATTACATTCAGTTATAACTGCCAAAACAAACATTTGTTACACTATTATGGCCCCTGTTAAAAATGTTTGTAATGTTATCTACTGTAAGTTGGTCGAACGAATGCCTCCTCATCCGGAAGCTGACCGAGCAGACCCGAGCAGCAGTCGGGAGGAGCCGAGCGCATCCGCCAAGCACACAAAATGGCGACGTCAGAGTTCCTGTTAGCCGGCAAATCTAAATCTCTTCCGTCAAAATAATTTCCCTTTAGCGCAATACCGCTTCAGTTGCGCCACTTATGTGACAGACAAGAAGAGTCAACTCTAATGTCTAACACTGAATGTGGAGAAAGAGATGTCCTGGATGGGTTGATTGTGCGTTGATCTGTTGGTAATGCCTCGGGGTTCCGGTGGGCATGTAAACAAATGCATAATGCTGCGCTATACTTTGTGGCCTCACCCGGTTGCATAGCGACACTTATTGTTTAGGTGTCTTTTAATAAGCAGGTAGTCATATCATTAGCTAGAACTAGCTGGATCTGATCGATATGGACATAATCGCGAGTGAAGTCTAATCTGACGGGAGAGAGAGATCAGCTGCTGCTGTGTGAGATGACTGAGCCCAGTTTCCCATTCATTGCTCAGCTAGTGCACACAGTCCCTGCTGGAACCACCAAACAAGATTTTACAGAGAGAAAATACTGACTTGATGACAGGTTTAAGTCTCGTGGCTTGTGCAACAGCTTGTGTACGCAATCTCCGTTGTGGTGAGGAGTTTAACAAAGTGTGGGACATGGCCATGGCTGCCAGCGCTACTCCGAGACCCGAAGTGCCCAAACGGAGACGCAGAGCCAACCCGACGATGGATGGTATGTAGTCGAGAGAACTACAGGACACAGGGATGATTACAAAACAGAACTTCAGAGGCTGTACTACAGCACGATTGATTCAGTGCTTGGAGAAATGGATCAGAGATTCAGCGAGCGCAACTCGCAGCTGGCCAAACCACTTGCTGCGCTGAATCCAGAAAGCGACACATTCCTTGATGCAAAGGCTGTGAAGCCCATTATGGACCTGTCGGGATCGCCTGTAATCGAGGCGCATTATGGACCTGTCGGGATCGCCTGTAATCGAGGCGCATTATGGACCTGTCGGGATCGCCTGTAATCGAGGCGCATTATGGACCTGTCGGGATCGCCTGTAATCGAGGCGCATTATGGACCTGTCGGGATCGCCTGTAATCGAGGCGCATTATGGACCTGTCGGGATCGCCTGTAATCGAGGCGCATTATGGACCTGTCGGGATCGCCTGTAATCGAGGCGCATTATGGACCTGTCGGGATCGCCTGTAATCGAGGCGCATTATGGACCTGTCAGGATCGCCTGTAATCGAGGCGCATTATGGACCTGTCGGGATCGCCTGTAATTCACTCAAAAAAATGATTCAAGCCCTTCTTAGACTTGACACATTAAAAATGGTTTCACTTTACTTAAATATTTTTATTTAAGAAATAAACCTAAGTATAGTTCATTAGTGTAACACAAATTACATTAATCAATTCACTTATTAAATGTATTTAAGACAGAGCAACTCAAAATGAATTGTTTTCATTGGGGACCGCCCCTTTGCACACCCCCTTTGCGTATGCGCAACATCCGTTCTGTCATTTGCCGCCTTTTGTCTAACACTGACTGTGGAAACTGACTGGGGAAACTGACGGTGGAAAGTCTATTATTTGGTAAGTATTTGTTTTTTCTAGTAGTTTAGAATGTTCCCTGTTTCCAAGTAATGCCTTTTCATAATATCGACAAGAATATTTGAAACCACCGTGTTATATTTTGCTCCGTTTTTAGTTGGGTCTAAACAGCAAGCTAGCTAGCTTGCTAGATATGGTTAGCATTGAATACTGGATAGTAGAGATCATTAGATTATATTACATTAGATTTAACGTTATTGTCATTGAACACAGTACACCGAAATTCAGTTTAAGTTCAACCAAAAATGCAACGAGTAATTAAAGTGCATGAGGTAAAGCGGGAAGCTAGCTAGCCAGATAACTGGTTTGTTAGCTAGCTTGCTAGATACGGTTAGCATTGGATACTGGATAATGGAGATCATTAGATTATATTACATTCGATTTAATGTTATTGTCATTGAACACAGTACACCGAAATTCAGTTTAAATTCAACCAAAAAATGCAAAGAGTAATTAAAGTGCATGAGGCAAGCTAGCTAGCCAAATAACTGGTTTGTTAGCTAGCTTGCTAGATACGGTTAGCATTGGATACTGGATAATGGAGATCATTAGATTATATTACATTCGATTTAACGTTATTGTCATTGAACACAGTACACCGAAATTCAGTTTAAATTCAACCAAAAAATGCAAAGAGTAATTCAAGTGAATGAGGTAACAGTATAGGAGGCAGAGCCTGCATGCAAGGGCTGCCATTTTCTATCATAAAGCTCAGCAGGTGTGTCCATCTCTCTCCTGGCCTTAGTGCAGGCAGGCAGAGGAGGACAGGCGGAGCCACTCGTTTCTGTAGGAGTTCAGTTGAGTTTAGTTTTTTACTGCCAAATATTTAATATAAATAATGAGATAATATATATGTGAATCTTGTATGGGTTACTTCACTCACAAGCAGGCACCCAGAGTTGTGCAGAAACGTTTTTTGGGTTGTGCAATCTTAGGCAATTATGTGTTTTCTGTGAAAATTCAAATATATAAGCATTTTAATCACACCTCTAAAATATATTTGTTGTCTTTTGCAGTTTGATCAGCATTAACAAGCACCTTGGGGAAACCTCTTATTTATGGTAAGTACACGGCTACTTTCACAATACTTGCACAAGCTGATCTGTGACATTGTCAGTTGTTCAGTGTCAATTGCTAATTCTATTTATTCTCTTTTTCAGGTTATGCATGTGGCAGTGCAAACACTGCAGTTTGGAACTAGCTAGCAGGTATTTGTTGTTAAAACATTTCCAGCAGACACACTGTAAAAATATTTTTATGTTCATCTTTGATATAATCCTAATGTGTTTCTTTCTTGTTATTCTTTCACCTTGTTTCTGCTCTAGATTAAAAGGTGTTCCATAACGGCAGGTCGGGCGCTTCTGCGCATCATCTTTGCCGACCAGTCTGACTCTAGAAAACTGACCCTGGATTCGGGAATCCCAGCAACAGTTGAAGAACTGCACACATTTGTCAAGACATCTCTTCAATTGAAAGAGGACTTCCGTCTGCAATACATGGATGTTGACTTTAACGAGTTCATGAATCTTACATCAGTGTCTGAAATTCAGGATAAAAGCACACTGAAAGTAATTTACTCTCCTATATTGTCAAATATTGAGCCCTCCATCACTTAGTACACAGTTGACTCATTTGATAAGACCTCAATTACTGGAAGCTCAGAGTCTCTAATCCCTGCATCATCAATAGCCTCATGCTGCAGTGATGATATGGTGTATACGTCAACCCCGCATCCATCCCCTGAAGCTCAGGCCTCACAATTGTTATCCTGGCCCACAGTTTTTGTGGTTCCTAAGCTCACCTACGAGGCTGAATTTGAGCTTCATCTACAGAATGCAGAGTTTGAGACAACTGGTACATACTTCCAGCCTGGCCTAAAGCTGAAAGGAGTCATTCTTGATGGCCTAGCCCAAGAAATGATCAAATTCACAAAATATCCAAAAGACTATCAGTGTGAAGAGGTAGCTGCAGCGTTGACGAGGGCCCACCCTTGTTTGGGGCAGCTAGGATCCAAGATAGGATTTGGGGGGTGGAAACAGTCTCTTAAGTACAAAATGCAAAACTATCGTACAAAGCTTGGCCGTCTTGGACATCCTGAAATCCTTGTGAACTCCTTAAAGCACAAGAAAACAGGCCAAGGCAAAGCTGCAGCAAACATAAAAAAACAAGAAAAGCTGAAATAAACTACATTCCTCTGCACCCAAAAGGCGAAACCACAGAAAGCTTGGAGAACGAGAGAATTGCCTTATTGTCAGAACTGAAAAAGTGTGACAATGAAGTGGTGATAAAAGCAAAAATGGAAAAAACCTTCTCTCACAGACGCCTTGAGATTGTGGAGCAAAGGCCTTTGATAGGGGACTTCAAATGCAGATGGCCTGCTCTGTTTCAGCAGAGTGAAGTAAGTAAATATTTGTATTTGTTGACAGTCTTTTATTATTATCCTTTGTGATTCATGTCTACATCCTTGCATGGTTGTGATTCTAATAAACAAGTAACAATTGGTTGTATTGTGCTTGTTAATAATATTTTTAAGGTGAATGCGGAGTTTTTGAGGATCACAACATCACCACTTCAATCAAAGTTCATGTGGCAGCTGGACCACTTCTCAGACAAGCTCTTGAAGATCTTCAAGATCAAAGGAGGACTAAAGGGCCACAAAATCAAGGAAGCCCTTGCAATATCAGATTTGGTTAGTATAAATGCAGAGAACCTCGTTTTTCACTGTATTGTTTTTGTCCATGCTCATATGAACACATTTAAGAAATTGTCTGCTTTTATAGTGTTTTTAAGGCAATAGCTTATTGTGGAAATGTAGGGGTAAGGAGTCCTGCTTAGGGACACACACGACAGATACAGCCCTCTACTTTGTAGACTACCTGCTCTGTTGCACATGCATTGTGCTTAATTGTCTTTGATTTATCGCCCCTGCTTTAGTTTGAAAACATCCACATCAAGAGGGGGTGCATCCTGCGAAGCATCGCGATCTACCTCAACGAGGATCCAGACTCTTTTTTTAAGGAGTATCAGGTATGTTTATCACAATATGTTTTCAATGTAGTGGTTAACAGTGTTACCCACAATTATAACCACCATTACTTACATTGATAATAAGAAAATTCTATGGCGCACACAACCCTATCCCTGCTTACATCTAAATATCTTATCACATATCATAAATACATGCAGAAATAAATAAATGTATACATTAATATAGGAATGAATATATGTAAGAATGAATAAATACAGAAATAAAAAAATAATAATAAATAGATACAGAAGTAATTTCATCGGGCAAGTGTTAAAATAAATATAGAAAAAAGTGAATTAATACATTTATACAGATATAAATACATCTATAAATTAACATAGGAATACAATTGATAAATACAAATGTGAATTAAAACATGAATATATCTGGAAATAAATACAAATAATAAATGAATGCTGAAATAAATATTTACATTTATATATAAATACATCTATAAATGAATAAATAAATATGGACATGAATACATATGTAAGAACTTATAAATAATTGAATAAATACATAAATAAAATAATAAATAAATGCTGAAATACAGAAATATATTAATCAATAGAT
Organism: Gymnodraco acuticeps; assembly: GCF_902827175.1. NCBI lineage: Eukaryota > Metazoa > Chordata > Actinopteri > Perciformes > Bathydraconidae > Gymnodraco > Gymnodraco acuticeps. The sequence goes on from NW_022992323.1 coordinate 20,830, forward strand.
TCATGTTTAAAAAGGTATGTGAATGCAGCAATTACTAAATTGTTAAAGGAATAATTACATAATCACATAAATCAAGGAAATAAATTATTAAATAATAAATAATCAAATACATATCGAAATAAGTAGGTAAATGCATAATTAACTACAGGAATAACAACAAATTACATGATTAAGTAGGGATGTAAACAAATAACTTAATACCTGAATTAATAAATAAGATAAAGTTGATAATCAAACAGAACATACAGGAATATATCTTTATAATTTATTTATGTAAACATTTTCTTACAAGCTTAATTTAGTTCTGTGTTGGAGGTCCTAACCTTCTCTGGTATCACTCAGGACATTTTTGTCCAAATTGGTAATTTTTCACATCAGATTTGGCTATAATGATTTTGTGTTTTTTCTAGATACTTTTTGGAATTTCAATTTTTCTAATCGGTCTCGAATACACTGTGTACAAATTACCCTAATTGTCCATTTAAAAAATGTTCCCACACTTCCCAAAAAGTGTGGGGGAAAAATATTTAAATATAATATTGTTATCATATCATTTTATCATTCAAGTTTTTGAAAGTGGACATTTTTATCCTGAGTGGCCAGATTGGGTAGTACATTTGAGTGATACCAGAGGGTTAGTCTAAAACTGTTTTGATCAATTAGGAGAGCCACATAAGTAAATCTGCTTCTATAAAATGTAGTAATTCAGGTTTTAGTTAACACATGTGTTGTATGCTTGTGTCTTTGTTCAGGCCACTGCCTCTGAAGATGCCAAGAGGGACATGGCAAACACAGTCATGGGCATATACACACTTCAAAGAGATGTGGATGGGCAGCAAGAGGACGTGGGAATTGTCATCGAAGGCAATATAGTCATGGACAACTTGGGCAGCGTGATTGTGGGGTTTGTCATGCTATTGGGACTTATTTATGCCCTGGATTTGAGCTTTCCGGACAACCTCAAACACACCTTCGAGTTCATGCAGAAGGTAGTGATGAATCTGGATGGGCACAAGCTGAATGGTAAAATCGAAAGTCTGAAGATCAAGTTGTTCGATTGAAATGTGAAAAAGAAGTGACTCATGAGTTCATTGTTGTCATTTTATTCACGAGTTTCCTAATCAGAGCAGATTGAGCCGTTATATCAATCATTTGTGCTTTTCTGTATTTGTTTGTTTCAACACACTGTAACACTATTTCCATATGTTGGTGTTTGCAGTGCACTCTTCATGTTATGTGTTATTGTCCTGTTAGAAGAGCAGTGCATACCCCTGTTATATTGTATTCATTGTATTTGGCAAAGGGAGATTTGTAAGTTAATTATAGGAGTTCCATTTCTCTGCCATTTTAAAAATGGTATTATCTTTCAGAAATGTTTTTCATCTTTCAGTGTGAATTCATTCATTTTAAAACACTATTGAATGGAGGATTGTTTTGAATAATGTGAATTTAAAAATAAAAAAAACTAAACCATGTTTTCTATCATGTGTAACACATTTTTATTAAATTATATTTAACCTCATTATTTCATTTTCAATTAATTAAATAGGATTTAGGTGGACTAGCATTATCTAAATTCATAAAGGTAATGTTATCATTTTACTTAAACTCTATTTGAAAAATTTGAGTTGGACTAACTCATTTACATTATACTGCATGGATGCCATTAGTTTGAGTTTGTGCCACATATATTTATTGGATGGAAAACCTGCCAACAATAAAATTGAGTTAATCCAATGAGTTATTTCTTTGAGTGTTGAGGCGCATTATGGACCTGTCGGGATGGCCTGTAATCGAGGCGCATTATGGACCTGTCGGGATCGCCTGTAATCGAGGCAGAGTACGAAGTTGCGAAACAGTTTTTCAGCATGCAAAACAGTCACAGCCAATCGAGGGGGATTGGACTATACAGCACATCCTCTCCAATTACCACACGCACCTTAAGGCAAAGCGTAATGACTGCTTTCAAACATGCCGTAACATTTGGCGCCTCCACAGCGATGTGCGAGAGTTCTTCCTCCACCCTAAGGAAGGTTTCTTCGGACCATAGACGTGCAATGCTCCACAAAAGAAAGGCCCAGCTGGTTCAACTTGCGTTTGAGAGACTTAACAAGAAAATGCACAACCGAATGGAAAAACATTCTCTTGAGGTTCAGCACCAGCATTCGCCGCTTGCAACTCTTCTAAAGGTAGACATGCTTTTCATTTACTTAATGATGCCAGCCCTGGCTTTGTTGATGTTGAAATATTTTGGGGTCTGTCTGCATTTATGCATGAAGAGTAGATAGTCTATTTTAAATAGCCTGTTTTCGCTTTCACCTATGCGTAATGATGCAGTGCGCACAGCACCGTGTGTGAGAGAGGGAGCGAGTGCGCAGCGCCGTGTGTGTGAGAGAGGGAGCGAGTGCGCAGTGCAGTGTGTGTGAGAGAGGGAGCGAGTGCGCAGTGTGTGTGAGAGAGGGAGCGAGTGCGCAGTGTGTGTGAGAGAGGGAGCGAGTGCGCAGTGTGTGTGAGAGAGGGAGCGAGTGGGCAGCGTCGTGTGTGTGAGAGAGGGAGCGAGTGCGCAGTGCAGTGTGTGTGAGAGAGGGAGCGAGTGCGCAGTGTGTGTGAGAGAGGGAGCGAGTGCGCAGCGCAATGTGTGGGAGAGAGGGAGCGAGTGCGCAGTGTATGTGAGAGAGGGAGTGAGTGTGCAGTGCAGTGTGTGTGAGAGAGGGAGCGAGTGCGCAGTGTGTGTGAGAGAGGGAGCGAGTGCGCAGTGTGTGTGAGAGAGGGAGCGAGTGCGCAGTGCAATGTGTGTGAGAGAGGGAGCGAGTGCGCAGTGCAGTGTGTGTGAGAGAGGGAGCGAGTGCGCAGTGTGGTGTGAGAGAGGGAGCGAGTGCGCAGTGTGTGTGAGAGAGGGAGCGAGTGCGCAGTGCAATGTGTGTGAGAGAGGGAGCGAGTGCGCAGTGTGTGTGAGAGAGGGAGCGAGTGCGCAGCGTCGTGTGTGTGAGAGAGGGAGCGAGTGGGCAGCGTCGTGTGTGTGAGAGAGGGAGCGAGTGCGCAGCGTCGTGTGAGAGAGGGAGCGAGTGCGCAGTGCAATGTGTGTGAGAGAGGGAGCGAGTACGCAGCGTCGTGTGAGAGAGGGAGCGAGTGTGCAGCGCCGTGTGAGAGAGGGAGCGAGTGCGCAGCGTCGTGTGAGAGAGGGAGCGAGTGCGCAGCGTCGTGTGAGAGAGGGAGCGAGTGCGCAGTGCCGTGTGTGTGAGAGAGGGAGCGAGTGCGCAGCGCCGTGTGTGTGAGAGGGAGCGAGTGCGCAGTGTGTGTGAGAGAGGGAGCGAGTGCGCAGTGTGTGTGAGAGAGGGAGCGAGTGCGCAGCGCCGTGTGAGAGAGGGAGCGAGTGCGCAGTGCAGTGTGTGTGAGAGAGGGAGCGAGTGCGCAGTGCAGTGTGTGTGAGAGAGGGAGCGAGTGCGCAGCGTCGTGTGTGTGAGAGAGGGAGCGAGTGCGCAGTGCAGTGTGTGTGAGAGAGGGAGCGAGTGCGCAGTGCAGTGTGTGTGAGAGAGGGAGCGAGTGCGCAGTGCAGTGTGTGAGAGAGGGAGCGAGTGCGCAGTGCAGTGTGTGTGAGAGAGGGAGCGAGTGCGCAGTGTGTGTGAGAGAGGGAGCGAGTGCGCAGCGTCGTGTGTGTGAGAGAGGGAGCGAGTGTGCAGTGCAGTGTGTGTGAGAGAGGGAGCGAGTGCGCAGTGTGTGTGAGAGAGGGAGCGAGTGCGCAGTGTGTGTGAGAGAGGGAGCGAGTGCGCAGTGTGTGTGAGAGAGGGAGCGAGTGCGCAGCGTCGTGTGTGTGAGAGGGAGCGAGTGGGCAGCGTCGTGTGTGTGAGAGAGGGAGCGAGTGCGCAGCGTCGTGTGAGAGAGGGAGCGAGTGCGCAGTGCAATGTGTGTGAGAGAGGGAGCGAGTACGCAGCGTCGTGTGAGAGAGGGAGCGAGTGCGCAGCGTCGTGTGAGAGAGGGAGCGAGTGCGCAGCGTCGTGTGAGAGAGGGAGCGAGTGCGCAGCGCCGTGTGTGTGAGAGAGGGAGCGAGTGCGCAGCGCCGTGTGTGTGAGGAGGGAGCGAGTGCGCGGTGGTGGTGTGAGAGAGGGAGCGAGTGCGCAGTGTGGTGTGAGAGAGGGAGCGAGTGCGCAGTGCAGTGTGTGTGAGAGAGGGAGCGAGTGCGCAGTGCAGTGTGTGTGAGAGAGGGAGCAAGTGCGCAGCGTCGTGTGTGTGAGAGAGGGAGCGAGTGCGCAGCGTCGTGTGTGTGAGAGAGGGAGCGAGTGCGCAGTGCAGTGTGTGTGAGAGAGGGAGCGAGTGCGCAGTGCAGTGTGTGTGAGAGAGGGAGCGAGTGCGCAGTGTGTGTGAGAGAGGGAGCGAGTGCGCAGTGCAGTGTGTGAGAGAGGGAGCGAGTACGCAGTGCAATGTGTGTGAGAGAGGGAGCGAGTGCGCAGCGTCGTGTGTGTGTGAGAGAGGGAGCGAGTGCGCAGTGCAATGTGTGTGAGAGAGGGAGCGAGTGCGCAGTGCAGTGTGTGTGAGAGAGGGAGCGAGTGCGCATTGCAGTGTGTGTGAGAGAGGGAGCGAGTGCGCATTGCAGTGTGTGTGAGAGAGGGAGCGAGTGCGCAGTGCAGTGTGTGTGAGAGAAGGAGCGAGTGCGCATTGCAGTGTGTGTGAGAGAGGGAGCGAGTGCGCAGTGTGTGTGAGAGAGGGAGCGAGTGCGCAGCGTCGTGTGTGTGAGAGAGGGAGCGAGTGGGCAGCGTCGTGTGTGTGAGAGAGGGAGCGAGTGCGCAGTGCAGTGTGTGTGAGAGGGGGAGCGAGTGCGCAGTGTGTGTGAGAGAGGGAGCGAGTGCGCAGCGTCGTGTGTGTGAGAGAGGGAGCGAGTGGGCAGCGTCGTGTGTGTGAGAGAGGGAGCGAGTGCGCAGTGCAGTGTGTGTGAGAGAGGGAGCGAGTGCGCAGTGTGTGTGAGAGAGGGAGCGAGTGCGCAGCGCAATGTGTGTGAGAGAGGGAGCGAGTGCGCAGTGTATGTGAGAGAGGGAGCGAGTGTGCAGTGCAGTGTGTGTGAGAGAGGGAGCGAGTGCGCAGTGTGTGTGAGAGAGGGAGCGAGTGCGCAGTGTGTGTGAGAGAGGGAGCGAGTGCGCAGTGCAATGTGTGTGAGAGAGGGAGCGAGTGCGCAGTGTGTGTGAGAGAGGGAGCGAGTGCGCAGCGTCGTGTGTGTGAGAGGGAGCGAGTGCGCAGCGTCGTGTGAGAGAGGGAGCGAGTGCGCAGTGCAATGTGTGTGAGAGAGGGAGCGAGTGCGCAGCGTCGTGTGAGAGAGGGAGCGAGTGCGCAGTGCAATGTGTGTGAGAGAGGGAGCGAGTACGCAGCGTCGTGTGAGAGAGGGAGCGAGTGTGCAGCGCCGTGTGAGAGAGGGAGCGAGTGCGCAGCGTCGTGTGAGAGAGGGAGCGAGTGCGCAGCGCCGTGTGTGTGAGAGAGGGAGCGAGTGCGCAGCGTCGTGTGAGAGAGGGAGCGAGTGCGCAGCGCCGTGTGTGTGAGAGAGGGAGCGAGTGCGCAGTGTGTGTGAGAGAGGGAGCGAGTGCGCAGCGTCGTGTGTGTGAGAGGGAGCGAGTGCGCAGCGTCGTGTGAGAGAGGGAGCGAGTGCGCAGTGCAATGTGTGTGAGAGAGGGAGCGAGTACGCAGCGTCGTGTGAGAGAGGGAGCGAGTGTGCAGCGCCGTGTGAGAGAGGGAGCGAGTGCGCAGCGTCGTGTGAGAGAGGGAGCGAGTGCGCAGCGTCGTGTGAGAGAGGGAGCGAGTGCGCAGTGTGTGTGAGAGAGGGAGCGAGTGCGCAGTGTGTGTGAGAGGGAGCGAGTGCGCAGCGCCGTGTGAGAGAGGGAGCGAGTGCGCAGTGCAGTGTGTGTGAGAGAGGGAGCGAGTGCGCAGCGTCGTGTGTGTGAGAGAGGGAGCGAGTGCGCAGCGTCGTGTGTGTGTGAGAGGGAGCGAGTGCGCAGTGTGTGTGAGAGAGGGAGCGAGTGCGCAGTGTGTGTGAGAGAGGGAGCGAGTGCGCAGTGCCGTGTGAGAGAGGGAGCGAGTGCGCAGTGCAGTGTGTGTGAGAGAGGGAGCGAGTGCGCAGCGTCGTGTGTGTGTGAGAGGGAGCGAGTGCGCAGTGTGTGTGAGAGAGGGAGCGAGTGCGCAGCGCCGTGTGTGTGTGAGAGGGAGCGAGTGCGCAGTGTGTGTGAGAGAGGGAGCGAGTGCGCAGTGTGTGTGAGAGAGGGAGCGAGTGCGCAGCGCCGTGTGAGAGAGGGAGCGAGTGCGCAGTGCAGTGTGTGTGAGAGAGGGAGCGAGTGCGCAGCGTCGTGTGTGTGAGAGAGGGAGCGAGTGCGCAGCGTCGTGTGTGTGAGAGAGGGAGCGAGTGCGCAGTGCAGTGTGTGTGAGAGAGGGAGCGAGTGCGCAGTGCAGTGTGTGTGAGAGAGGGAGCGAGTGCGCAGTGTGTGTGAGAGAGGGAGCGAGTGCGCAGTGCAGTGTGTGAGAGAGGGAGCGAGTACGCAGTGCAATGTGTGTGAGAGAGGGAGCGAGTGCGCAGCGTCGTGTGTGTGAGAGAGGGAGCGAGTGCGCAGCGTCGTGTGTGTGTGAGAGAGGGAGCGAGTGCGCAGCGTCGTGTGTGTGTGAGAGAGGGAGCGAGTACGCAGTGCAATGTGTGTGAGAGAGGGAGCGAGTGCGCAGCGTCGTGTGTGTGAGAGAGGGAGCGAGTGCGCAGTGCAGTGTGTGTGAGAGAGGGAGCGAGTGCGCAGTGCAGTGTGTGTGAGAGAGGGAGTGAGTGCGCATTGCAGTGTGTGTGAGAGAGGGAGCGAGTGCGCAGTGCAGTGTGTGTGAGAGAGGGAGCGAGTGCGCAGTGCAGTGTGTGTGAGAGAGGGAGCGAGTGCGCAGTGCAATGTGTGTGAGAGAGGGAGCGAGTGCGCAGTGCAATGTGTGTGAGAGAGGGAGCGAGTGCGCAGTGCAATGTGTGTGAGAGACAAGAGACTTTACAGCATGTTTTGAAATTGAAGTTGCGTGTGTGTTTGTGTGTTGGTTGTTGACGGCAGTGTGTGCCCCCCCCCATTCGATTTGTTCTGGAGCCGACCCTGAGTGACAGTTACGGGACATAATTCAATGTGTGTTATAGTGTGTGTTGCACCACGGACGAGTTAGTGGGAGCACTGTGTTGTGGTTATGCTAGCTTGAGAGAGCAGCAAGCATGTTGTATGTATCCTGTCTGTTGTACTAAATGTAAAGTAAAGTATGGAATTCTATACTGAACACACCGACTCTGACTCCCTTTCATCAAATCAATACAATCATTTTCTAAATCCATAAAAGCATTTCAATTAATATTGGGAGTCATGTCGTTATGGGCTCAGAACAGTCTCATAACACACACATGCACACAGAAGGATCCACACTTGTGTTTTTCAAAGCACACAAATGTGTTCTGTTTCATATTCATGTAAATAAAATCCAAATACAGAGAAAAGTTGTACACATGTATTTTTGATCCTCACATATTAGTTTCCCGTTTAAATCCCCTGAACCTGCAAACACACACCGCTCTCTGTGCACGGATCGCTGTGCATTCGTGTGTGGGTTTTTGAGAGTCCCCTGACGGTCAGCCGATTCGTACTTGTAATTTTTTCTATCTATAGCCAATCAGATGTCTCCTCAATTCTAAGCCAATCGCAAGTTCATCCTTGATAAAGAAAATGATGAAGGCCTGAAACAGGAAATGATTGGGACAGACTGGGCACAGACCTTTGAAAACAAGTCAGCTTCAGCACAGTGGGAGGCCATGGAAGAAAACATCCTAACAAGTTGCAAGAGGCACTTCCCTATGTCATCGGGGAAAAGTAAGAAAAATCGCTCGACTCCGGAATGGATAAATGATAGAATCAAACATCAAATCAAATCAAAAAGTGCAGCTTACACCTTACAAAGGTTATCTGGTACAGAGAGTGACCGTTGTTCCTATGCAAAATTGTGCAACCAAGTTAAATGGGAGTGTCGGAAAGCTAAAAGAGAGCATGAAAGAAAAATTGCAAAGGAAGCCAAAGAGAATCCCAAAGCTTTTTATAAATATGCCAGAAGCAAGCTAAAAGTCAATGAAGTCAGTCGGAGATCTGAAAAAGGCTAATGGCAGCCTGGCTCAAAGGACAAGGACAAAGCCAATACACTAAATTCCTTCTTTGCTAGTGTGTTCACAAAAGAGGATACCTCATCAACACCAGACTTCCAGGACAGACCATGTAATACTACACTCAATAAATTGGACTTCACATCAAAGGACATCCATAAAAAACTATCGAACTTAGATGCCTCAAAAGCATCAGGACCGGATGGCATCTATCCCAGGATTCTCAAAGAACTGTGTGACGAACTAGATGAACCCTTACTTACTATATTTAAAAAATGGCTTGATGAAGGTGTGGTACCACAGCCTTGGAAGGATGGTCATGTAACTCCTATATTCAAAAAAGGTGACCGAAGCAATCCTGGAAACTATAGGCCTGTCAGCCTTACAGCAGTAGTATGCAAACTCCTTGAATCCTTGGTGCGTGATGCCGTCATAGAACATCTTGACTCAAACAACCTATTATCAGACCGCCAACACGGCTTCGTCCAGGGCAGATCCTGTTCAACCCAACTCCTGGCCTGCCTTGACATATGGTCTCGTACCCTGGACGAGAGAGGAAGACTCGATGCCATTTATTTGGATTTCCAGAAAGCATTTGATACTGTACCTCACAAAAGATGACTGAAGAAGCTCTATGGGTATGGTATCCGTGGAGACATACTCACCTGGAGCTCAGACTTTCTCAAAAACAGGCGACAGAGAGTCTTTGTTAACGGGAAACCATCTGGATGGTGCCCAGTTCTCAGTGGAATTCCACAAGGTAGTGTCCTGGGTCCTGCACTGTTTGTCCTTTATATCAACGACCTACCTGATAATGTGAGCTCCAGGGTCCAGATGTTTGCAGATGATACTAAAGTCTTCAAGGAAATGAAGTGTAAAGAGGATGCAGAAAAACTCCAGTCAGATCTCAGAGAAATGCAAAGATGGTCCGAGTGTTGGCAGCTCAAATTCAATGCAGCAAAGTGCAAAGTAATGCACTTAGGTTTTCAGAACCCAAAATATGAGTATAATATGGGTGATAATTCAAACACTATAAACCTATCCGAGACTCAGAATGAAAAGGACCTCGGTGTGAATGTTGACAATACCCTGACATTTAGTGACCATATCCATCGGGCAAGTAACAAAGCGAATGGTATCCTAGCAATGATCCGCAGATCATACACTTATTTGGACTCTGATGTAGTACGTAGTTTATACATCTCTCTTGTACGGCCACTCCTCGAGTATGGGAATGTCGCTTGGTCCCCCATGTACAAAAAGGATGCTGAGCTCATCGAGAAAATACAGAGAAGGGCAACGAAGCTGGCTCCAGAACTAAAGGACCTACCATATCAAGAACGAGTGCAAAGTCTTAAAATCCCGAGTATGTATTATAGAAGGGCGAGGGGAGATATGATCGAAGTTTTCAAATATCTCCACAACATCTACAAAACATCATGTCCACTACAACGGGATTATAACACCAGGACTCGTGGACAAGGCCTCAAGTTGAAGAAACAGTACTCAAGACTGGCTATCCACCGCAACTTTTTCAGCCTGCGTGTGGTTGACTTGTGGAATGATCTGCCAGAAAGCGTTGTCACATCCAAGACGGTTAACTGTCTCAAATCCCGCCTCGACCACGACTGGTCAAACATCACCTTCACTTTGGACGATGTGACTGTTGCCAGCATCCATAGTAAATAAAGAATCAGTGATCTACTCATTTATTTATGAGCGACTAAAAGGCCTTAGGCCTATTACAGCCGTATCCTATTGATTGAATCACATGAGCGCGCCCCCACGAGGGTAGATTTCTTGCGTTCATGACATTTCATATACGCATTTTGCGTTGTCCGGTCAGCTCGCTAAACAGAGGGCGGAGCATCAGGTGATCATGCAGAGCTGCGTGTCTCCGTCAGACTCAGCAGCTGATCTGATCTCTCTCGCGTCCGGTTACACTTCACTCGCGTTTGTTACCTTTTTACTAACGAAACCGTAGTTTCCGTTACACACCGGTGGTTTCTGACTTGGCTCGTTGTCAGCCGGTAACCAGCTGCCCAGACATTTCGAGGGGAAAAAGGATGCAAACGGGGCATTCGGGTGCCGTGGGAAGAACCTCCGTTTATTCACGTTCTTCAGACTAATCAGTTACATTGACACTGTATTGCATAGGCCTACATACAGACTAGTTACTTTTCCCGTTCTGACCACTTTCTCTATACTTTCGTCTCTCTCTTCACAACAACTTCATACAGACATAGGCTACATAAAGCAGCTGTATTCGCCACACAGGAAACACACATTTAAAACGGTTTTGCCTGCCGTTTTTGTGCACACAAGCATTCATTAATGGTTCGGAAAGTGGCAATGTCCTGAGAGTGAGTTCAGTAAAGTTGGAACGATATTGGCAGATTCTGATTTCACGGATCAATAACTCATGAACAAAACGTTGTTCAGACACAAAGGACGTCTCCTAAGTACCGTGGTAAGGTTGACAACGAACTACAATCACATGTTGATCAGAAAAAGCCAACACGTGCCGTCCTCCAAACTGGAGACCTTACATCGGTCTCTATCCGCAGCCGGAGAAGAAACGAGTGCTCAGGGACCGTCTGCAAAGTGCAACTCCCAAAAAAGAGAATACAATAATATTCAATCACTATTACACAGCTTATTACTACCAAACTCACCACACACACCAATAGTCTCCTGGTGGTCAGACTACAGCAGAGAGTTTGGAAGAATATGGTTTGGAATAATTGTGGTGAATATTTATAATGTAAAATCTTCAATAAACATGGCATCATCTTCAATAACTTTACTATTATACAGTTTATTAACTCACTACACACATTAATATTACATTACATTTAGCTGACGCTTTCATCCAAAGCGACTTACAATCGGTATAGTCTCCTGTTTGTTATACTCCACCGATACATTTGTATAAATATTTTTGTGAACAAAACTAAATGTTTATTACAGATTTAGCCAAAGTTAAAGTCAACTTTAGTGTCAAATGTTCCACATGTGTTATACATACAGAAACATTGAAATACCATTTCTTACAGTCCCACAGCCTGAACAAAAACAATATATATATATATATATATATATATAAACAAATTAAGAAAGTTCTAGCTAAACAAGGGTATAAAAGTAAGTAATAAATATATATAAAAAACACAATCAACAAGAAACATAAATTGGACATTAGTGCAAGTACTTCTTAGTGCAAGAAATTAGGACTAGGATTTAGGACTAGAAATGAAGCCAAATCGTGAAAACATCTTCAGGTGCAGGTGATAATATACTTTACTTTTTATTTCCCCTCTGAAGATCAGCTGCCACACTTCAAAAGAAAAAGGATTGGTCCATGGCAAAAGGGTGAAGAGTTTAAACCAATCAAATGAAGGATGCAGAGCAATCAAGCCTCCAGCCAATCACTGGCCTTCAATGAAGCATGCGTTGATCATGCCATTTTTCAGTGCGTACAGCAAACTATGAGGATAGACATTTTTGAAATGGTATGCTTCTAACACTTTCAGTACTTAATGCGCTGGGACTTGGAAAACATCCCTCCACTCCTGTTCCAAGGTTATATGTAAGTATTTTTATTTTATTGTCTTTTCATTGAAGTTACTAACAGTCATTTAAGCTATGCTTATATACAGGGCTGCACATAACTGGTGCGCATGCGCACCCCCGCCAAAAAAGAGTCCAAGTCAAAGTCCGTACTTAAACATCTGTGCAGTTTGTACATTCCTTCCTGCAGGGCCGAATGAGCCAGTGGGAGACTCTGTGCTGCAAAGAGGGAAATGAGACAAAGACCAGCAGCAAACAGAAGAAGAGGCATAAAGGAGTGAGTCAAGTATTTTACAGTAAACTTAAAAAAACACCTGTTTCTGAACTGACTTCAGAAACAGAAGCCGCAGTCTGAACACACATGTTCTCACAGTGATGCGTTCAGAAGTAAGAAGAGGTCAAAGAATCCATGAGGATGTTTTCATGGAGATGTACCTCACCAGTGTTGGGGAAGTTACTTTTAAAAAGTAGTGTTTGCTCGTTACTCGTTACTTCTTTAAAAAAGTAATCCCTTACTTTACTTAGTTACCCTCCAAGGAAAGTAACTTTTTACGTTACTCGTTACTTTTATGTTGCTCGACTTTGGGTAGAACCCCATCTCTGTTCCTAAATGTGTAGGCTTACATAAAGTTCTACTATGGAGGACATAACAGATATTTCTTTTGTGCTCTTTATTATAATAATAATAATAATTATAATCATAATTCCTTACATTTATTATAGCGCTTTTCCAGATGCTCAAAGCGCTTTACAAATACACATTACACATATCATACATGCAATGGTCATGTACTGTGGACAATACCCACAGGAGCAAGTTCATACCACTGCTACGCTGACGACACCCAACTAATTCTGTCCTTTCCCCGCTCAGAGACCCAGGTCGTCGCACACATCTCTGCTTGTCTTGCTGACATCTCTCAGTGGATGTCTGCTCATCACCTCAAGCTCAACCTTGACAAGACTGAGCTGCTCTTCCTCCCGGGAAAAGATTGTCCCACTCTTGACCTAACAATCAATATCGGCACCTCAGTTGTTTCCCCGACTCAGACTGCAAGGAATCTGGGTGTGACCCTAGATAACAACCTGTCCTTCACTGCAAACATCGCTGCTACAACCCGTTGCTGCAGATACACGCTTTACAACATCAGGAGGATGCGTCCCTAGCTGACACAGAAAGCGACGCAGGTTCTGGTCCAGGCTCTCGTCATCTCACGCCTAGACTACTGCAACTCCCTCCTGGCTGGTCTACCTGCATGTGCCATCCGACCTCTGCAGCTCATCCAGAATGCAGCGGCTCGTCTGGTCTTCAAACTTCCTAAATTCTCCCACACCACTCCGCTCCTCCGCTCCCTTCACTGGCTTCCAGTAACTGCTAGAATCCACTTCAAGACACTGGTACTTGCGTACCATGCTGCGAATGGATCTGGCCCTTCCTACATCCAGGACATGGTTAAACCGTACACCCCAGCACGTGCACTACGCTCTGCATCAGCCAAACGACTCGCTGCACCCTCGCTGCGAAGGGGACCCAAGTTCCCATCGGCAGAAACACGTGGGTTTGCTATCCTGGCTCCAAGATGGTGGAATGAGCTCCCCATTGACATCAGGACAGCAGAAAGCTTACACACCTTCCAGACTGAAAACTCATCTCTTTCGACTCCACTTCCAGCGATAGAATTACTAACAAAGCACTTGTATACTAATAAAGGGCTGGCTTACCTAAAGCCAGTTGAGTAGCACTTGAAATGTTTGGCTCTATGAAACCTGATGTACTTTATGATTCTGTTTTCTTCAAGTTTCAATCAATGTTTATTTATATAGCCCAATATCACAAATGTTACATTTGTCTTAGTGGTCTTCACAGTGTGTACAGAATATCAGTATGACAATACGACACCCTCTGTCCTTTGACCCTCTGTCCTTAGACCCTCTGTCCTTAGACCCTCTGTCCTTTGACCCTCACATCGTACAAGGAAAAACTTCCGGAGAAAACCCACAGTTTAAAGGGAAAATGGGAGAAACCTCAGGGAGAGCAACAGAGGAGGGATCCCTCTCCCAGGACGGACAGACGTGCAATAGATGCCGTGTGTAAATTGAAAAGATAATACATTTGCAACATAGGTTGTCCAAATGTTTGGAAATGCATGTGTGTATAATAGGAAGATGAATCCACGAGGATATCCATCCAGGACCTATGATCCAGGACCACAGCCACGACTCAAGATCCAGGGCTCGCGATGCAGGACACAGGACCGGAGGATCATCCATGACTCCGGATCCCGGCGTATATAGACACCAAAAAGAAAGACATTTGGGGAAGCTGGGTTAATGGGAACATGAGAGTACACAGGTATAGACAGAGAGAAGGAAGAAGTAAGATGTCCCCCGACAAACTAAGCCTATATCAGCAAAACTAGGGGCTGAATCTAATCAGCCCTAACTATAAGCTTTATCAAAAAGGAAGGTCTTAAGCGCACTCTTAAAAACGGATAGGGTGTCTGCCGCCCGAACACAAACTGGAAGCTGATTCCACAAATGTGGAGCTTGATAAGAAAAGGCTCTGGCTCCCATTGTACTTTTAGAGACTCTAGGAACAACCACAACCCTGCATTCTTGGAACGCAATGCCCTAGTAGGACAGTAGGGTATAATGAGTTCTTTAAGGTAAGATGGCGCCTGCCCATTAAGGGCTTTGTAGGCGAGAAGAAGAATTTTAAATTCTATCCTGTGATCTATAGGGAGCCAGTGTAAGGCAGCCAGAACAGGAGTAATGTGGTCCCTTTTCCTAACTCTGGTTAGTACACGAGCTGCAGCATTTTGAATCAGCTGAAGCCACTTGACTGACTTCTTGGTACACCCTGATAATAAAGAGTTACAATAATCCAGCCTTGAAGTAACAAATGCATGGACTAGTTTCTCTGCATCGTTTTGAGGCAAGATATGCCTGATTTTTGCAATGTTACGTAGATGGAAGTAGGCGGTCCTTGAGATTGATTTTATGTGGGCGTTAAAGGATAAATCCTGATCAAATATAACACCAAGATTCCTTACAGTCTCACTGGAGGCCAAATGAATGCCATCCATAGTTAGTATATCTTTAGATAATTTGTTTCGTAGATTCTTCGGGCCAAGTACAATAACTTCAGTTTTGGGCGTGTTTAACATCAAAAAGTTTAAGGTCATCCACGTTTTTAAGTCCTTAAGGCAGTCTTGAATTTTATTTAGATGATTAATTTCATCAGGCTTGATTGATAAATATAGTTGAGTATCATCCGCATAACAATGAAAATGTACAGAGTGATTCTTTATAATATTGCCTAACGGAAGCATATATAATGTGAACAAAATAGGTCCGAGCACTGAGCCCTGTGGCACTCCATGTCTAACTTTGGTTTGCGTGGAAGATTCATCATTGACACATACAAACTGAGAGCGTTCAGATAGATAGGACCTAAACCAGCCTAAAGCAGTTCCCTGTATGCCAACTAAGTGCTCTAGTCTTTGCAATAAGATATCATGGTCGATAGTATCAAATGCAGCACTGAGATCGAGCAAGACAAGAATAGAGACACGTCCCTTGTCAGAGGCTATTAGAATGTCATATGTGACTTTAACCAGAGCTGTCTCTGTGCTATGATGTGTTCTAAAGCCAGACTGAACATATTCAAATAAATCAATGTTTTTTAAGTAATCAGCTGTTTTGCGACCGCTTTCTCAAGAATCTTTGAGAGGAACGGAAGATTGGAAATAGGTCTATAATTGGCTAAAACCTCTGGATCGAGGTTGTGCTTTTTAAGAAGCGGTTTTATCACTGCTACTTTGAATGATTGTGGAACATAGCCTGATAATAAAGACATATTCATAATATTTAATAAAGAAGTGCTAATTAATGGAAAAACGTCCTTCAACAGCTTAGTTGGAATTGGGTCTAACATACACGTTGATGGTTTAGAAGAGAGAATCATTGAATTCAATTGTTCAAGGTTTATGGCTGAAAAGCATTCTAGTTTACTATCTAGTGTAATATTAGAACTTACGTTTCCGGGAGCTGTTGATAACACTATACTGGTCAAAGGCAAGAGGTCATTCATTTTGTTTCTAAGAGTAACAATGTTATCGTTAAAAAAGCACATAAAATCATTGCTACTGAGTGCTATGGGAATAGAAGGCTCAATCGAGCTGTGGCTTTCTGTCAGCCTGGCTACAGTGCTGAAAAGAAATCTTGCATTATTCTTATTCTCATCTATTAATGAAGAGTAGTAAGCTGCTCTCGCTTTACGCAGTGCTTTCTTATATTCATTGAGAGTAATATGCCAAATTAAACGAGATTCTTCAAGTTTAGTGGAACGCCATATCCTTTCAAGTTGTCTCGACTTTTGCTTTATTTGCGGGTTTGGGCATTATGCCATGGAGCTAATCTATGTTGTTTTATTTTCTTCTTTTTCAAAGGAGCAACAGAGTCTAATTTTATTCGCAGCGCATCTGTAGCACTATCAACAACATGATCAATTTGGGGTGGTGTACATTTTGTATAAGTTTCCTCCCTTACATGCAGACATGCAATCGAGTTAAGTATTGGTGGAATCTCTTCCTTAAATGTGGCTATAGCACTAACAGATAGGTTTCTGCTGCAGGAGCTTTTGACTAATGCTTTGTAGTCTCGTAACAGTACTTCAAAAGTTACTAAGAAATGGTCGGATAAAGCAGGATTATGCGGTTCGACTAATAGTTGCTCAATTTCAATACCATAAGTCAGAACAAGGTCGAGAGTGTGATTATAGCAGTGGGTTGGTTTATTTACACTCTGACAGAAACCAACAGAATCTAATATAGAGTTAAATGCAACAGTAAGGCTATTTTTATCATCGTCAACATGAATATTAAAGTCACCTACGATAATTACTTTGTCTGTTTTAAGAACCAAAGTTGATAAAAACTCAGAGAATTCAGATAAGAATTCTGAATAAGGACCTGGTGCACGGTACGCTGTAACAAATAAGATTAGCTGCAAAGTGTTCCAGGTCGGATGCGTAAGAGTAAAAACGAGACTTTCAAAGGAGGTATAATTCCTACAGTTTGTATTTTGTTGGTCGAACGCACTTATTGTAAGTCGCTTTGGATAAAAGCGTCAGCCAAATGTAATGCAATGCAATGTGATGTAAGTACGAATCGGCTGACCGTCAGGGGACTCTCAAAAACCCACACACGAATGCACAGCGATCCGTGCACAGAGAGCGGTGTGTGTTTGCAGGTTCAGGGGATTTAAACGGGAAACTAATATGTGAGGATCAAAAATACATGTGTACAACTTTTCTCTGTATTTGGATTTTATTTACATGAATATGAAACAGAACACATTTGTGTGCTTTGAAAAACACAAGTGTGGATCCTTCTGTGTGCATGTGTGTGTTATGAGACTGTTCTGAGCCCATATGTCGTTACTTTGTTGAGAATGTGGCCTTATGGGGATAATGTGCAGCGACTTGGTCATTATGGGGAAAAGAACACCGACAGGCTGATCAGGAGCCCGACGCGAAGCGGAGGGATCTAGATCTAGATCGGCATGAAGGTGTTATAATGACCGCGTCGCTGCACATTATCCCTTACATATGATTATATAGAGTCATTATTCATTTGTTTTAAAGCAGGAGGCGCAAACGCTTGCCTCGGGACGGAGAAAAAGAGCCAGAGCGGAGAATAAAGAGAAGGGCAACCATGGCAACCATGCAAAGGAAGTCTTCTTTGCTGCTTTTGTGGCAGACTACTGCGCCACCTACAGGCCTGGCATATGAACTACAGCGTCTCCAGCACTTTCGAGCGGCAATGGCCGGCCGTGGCCCAACCTCTCATTCCCCTGATAGGTGGAGAATTGACCACTAAGCGGAGCACCCCTTTTGTGACGTAGAAAATAATTCAAATCTGGATGAGTCTGTGTCAGATCTGTTGCAGCCCTGTTTTTAGAGATTTGGGTATGGAGGAAAAGAGAGGGTTGTGTTTTCTGACAATGCAATCCTGGGATGGGATTTACCAGTACTCTTGGACTTGCTGCATGAAAAAGAACTCTCTGTGAAAACTGACTCTGGGGAAGATGGGAATGTAAATGTTAATGTTTCTGGCCCAATGGTAACTAGAGCCCAAGCGAAAGCTGGAGTCCAACCACTCCCAGACTTAGACAGTAGTCTGTGTGAGGGTGGCACTAAGGGGCCAAGAAAATCACGTCGCCAACGCCGCTTTAAGAAACAGCTAAGGCTGTTTCTTAAAGCGGCTCATGAAAGGGATGGTTTACAGACGGATAAGATGTGGGTAGTACCAGAAAATGTCGCTGTGTTGCAGAGAGTGGATGACACACTAAAACCTTTGTTCACTAAAGTGGTAAAGGAGGGAAATGAAAAGTGTGTGGGAAAGGAAATGTTTATGGTGGATAAGGATGTTTTGTACACAGTTACTGATGACCACAAACGTCCGTTGTCCCAGCTAGCTGTAGGTGACTTGTCATGCACCTAGCACACACAATCCCATGGGCCGGACACCTTGGCCGCCATAAAACCTATCTGCGTGTCAGCGCACGTTTTTATTGGCCCTCCATGTATACTGATATACAGAAATATTGCACCACATGCCCCACATGCCAGAAAACCTGCACCGCCCGCAAGTCTGACAGAGCTTTCCGGCAGCCTCTGCCTGTCATATCTACTCCTTTCCGCAGGATTGCCATGGACATTGTCGGCCCTCTGGTGAAAAGCAGTGGGGGACACCAGTACATTCTTGTCATGTGTGACTACGCCACCCGGTTTCCGGAGGCCTTTCCCCTGCGTACCATCACTGCCCCATCGGTTCTGCGTGCGCTGGTACAGCTGTTCTCCAGAGTGGGGATACCAGACGAGATCCTGACGGACCAGGGAACAAACTTTACTTCCAGGTTGATGCAGCTCTTCTACAGACAACTGGGCATCTCGACGATCAAGACCACGCCGTATCACCCGCAGACTGATGGCCTGGTGGAAAGATTCAACCAGACACTGAAGAAGATGCTGCAGAAGTTTGTTGATGACACTGGTAAGGACTGGGACCGCTGGCTCCCATTCCTGCTTTTTGCCTACCGAGAGGTACCCCAGGCTTCAACTGGATTCTCTCCGTTCGAGCTGCTATATGGATGGGAGGTTCAGGGCCCGTTGTATCTACTCCGAAAAGGCTGGGAGGCTCCTACGACCACTCCAAGTGATAGAGGAGTGGTGCAGTTTGTGCTGGAGATGAGGGATCGGTTAGCAGGATACCAGGAGGAGGCTGAAGTCAACCTGCGTATGGCCCAGAAAAGCCAGAAGACCTGGTATGACCAGCAAGCTCGGCATCGTGAGTTCCAGCCTGGCCAGAAAGTCGTTTTGCTGCTGCCCTCATCCAAGAGCAAGCTTTTGACGAAGTAGCAAGGGCCATATGTCATCACACGGAAGATGGGTCCAGTCACCTATGAGATCAATCACCCAGAGACGTATCGGCAACAGTTCCGATCCATGATGGTACCGTCTGAAGAGAGCCCCATCGAGACCTACCATCGCCTTAAAGGTCTCTACCGGCGCTGGATTCAGCCAGAGCAGCACACCAAGGAGGAAATTGCAGAGGCCATCATCGTGGAGCAGATGCTTCGGATACTCCCACCGGAGGTGAGGACCTGGGTGAAAGAGTATGAGCCTACAGAGGGTCTTGCGGCTGCCAAGCTGGCGCGCCAGTACATCAACGCTCACAGAGGAGGACCACCTGCACGCTCAACCACTTTCACACCCCAACCAGCACTCCAACCCAGGCCTGCAAGAAGAGAGAATCAACAAGGACTAAGGAGTCTAACGCGCGCGCGAGTCAGAGGGTGCATTCAAAACCCTGTGGCGCAATGAAAGTGAGGGCCGGCACGCGCCGGCTGAGGTGGGATCCCGGCCCCTCGGGGCTGGGCGCACCACCGGCCCGTCTCGCCCGCACTGTCGGGGAGGTGGAGCGTGAGCGTGTGCGATAGGACTCGGAAGAATGTTGCAATGAAGGCAACAGCTGGGACATGTTCGGGAGATGGTTGCAGAGAAGGCAACACCAGAACACGTTTACTCTGAGTGATGGACGGTTTGATTTGGACATTTATTTATTTTGTTTAAGTTGTTCTGGTTCGTTATTTTAATTTTTGCTGCTGTTATTAAAGTTTTGGAGCTTAACCCAACCGACTAGGCCAGTGTTTTCATACGGACAATAGAACCCCGTCATATACAGTGGGGCAAACAAGTATTTAGTCAGCCACCAATTGTGCAAGTTCTCCCACTTAAAAAGATGAGAGAGGCTTGTAATCTTCATCCTAGGTACACTTCAACTATGAGAGACAGAATGGGGGGAAAGAATCCAGGAAATCACATTGTAGGATTTTTAATGAATTCATTGGTAAATTCCTCGGTAAAATAAGTATTTGGTCACCTACAAACAAACAAGATTTCTGGCTCTCACAGACCTGTAAGAGCCTCCTCTGTCCTCCACTCGTTAACTGTATTAATGGCACCTGTTTGAACTCGTTATCAGTATAAAAGACACCTGTCCACAACCTCAAACAGTCACACTCCAAACTCCACTATGGCCAAGACACAAAGAGCTGTCAAAGGACACCAGAAACTAAATGGTAGACCTGCACCAGGCTGGGAAGACTGAATCTGCAATAGGTAAGCAGCTTGGTGTGAAGAAATCAACTGTGGGAGCAATTATTAGAAAATGGAAGACATACAAGACCACTGATAATCTCCCTCGATCTGGGGCTCCACGCAAGATCTCACCCTGTGGGGTCAGAATGATCACAAGAATGGTGAGCAAAGATCCCAGAACCACGCGGGGGGACCTAGCCAATGACCTGCAGAGAGCTGGGACCAAAGTAACAAAGGCTACCATCAGTAACACACTACGCCGCCAGGGACTCAAATCCTGCAGTGCCAGACGTGTCCCCCTGCTTAAGCCAGTACATGTCCAGGCCCGTCTAAAGTTTGCTAGAGAGCATTTAGATGATCCAGAAGAGGATTGGGAGAATGTCTTATGGTCAGATGAAACCAAAATAGCTAGCGGGGCGAACAGCATACCGCTGGGATAGAAACATCAACTCTGGTAAGAGCAGGGGAGGGGGGTTATGCATTTACGTACATAACAACTGGTGCAAGGACGCCATAATCATGGACAGTCATTGCTCTTCAGACCTGGAGTACTTGACGGTGAAATGCAGGCCTTTTTACCTCACTCGTGAGTTTACTGTTGTCATAGTAACAGCTGTCTACATGCCACCAGATGCTAATGCTACAATAGCGCTAGGCTACCTGCACAGTGCTATCAATTCACAACAAAGCACATATCCCGAAGCCGCCCATATCATAGCTGGTGATTTCAACCATGCAGACTTAAAGACAGTTCTCCCAAAGTTTGTACAACACATACAATGTGCTACCAGGGGTAAAAACACACTGGATAAGGCCAATTCAAACATTAAGAAGGGATTTAAGTCTGTACCACATCTAGGGCAGTCAGATCACCTGTCCATCCTTTTAACCCCAGCATACACCCCTGTCAGGAGGAAAACTCAACCCACCACAAAGACTGTTAAAACATGGCCTGAAGGAGCTTCCTCGCAGCTACAGGATTGCTTCGAAAGGACTAACTGGGATATTTTTGAGGTTCAGGACTTGGAGGAGTACGCATCAACTGTACTCTGCTATATACAGAACTGTGTGAATAATGTGACTGTTGAAAAACGTATTCAGATATACCCCAACCAGAAGCCCTGGATGACGAAGGAGGTCAGAGCTCTCCTCAAGGGCCGAAACTCAGGCAGTAGCCACTTACAATTCACCCTGAGATCAGGGAGCAGATATAAGATGGAAGTTTCCCTAACATGGCTTTGTATGTTAGGGAAACTTCCATCTTATATCTGCTCCCTGATCTCACGGAGAATTGTAAGTGGCTTATTATTATTACAAGTTAATACTTGTAAATACAACTTTTGGCCCGTAATTTCAATTCCCCATTTCAGCGACCAAAGAGAGGGGGGGGTATATCCAGTCTCTGATTGTTTTACGTTATTATGAGAGTGCTCTCATACTTTCAATTGTATATATTTATATAAATATATTTGTGTGTGTGTCCGCATCTGTAGCCTGTTATTGTCTCATTATACCGCACTCTCAATGAATTCAAAGTAAATATGTGGGGGAACAATGTTCAGCTGATCTAACAGAGATACAGCGCTATGACAAAACACTCGACAGCTGATGCAGCTGTTGCCACGTAATAATGAACGGACGTCTCTTTAATATGACCGCTCAGAGGAGAGGAGTTCTCATTTCTTTAAACGTCTGCTGCTTCCCCTCCTCTCTCCTCGGTTCCCCTCCTCGGTCCTCCGCTCGCATCTCCTGTGGGCGGGTCTAAGTCTCGAGGAGGGGAACCGAGGAGGGGAGTCGAGGAGGGGAAATTTGAGTATTGAGAAGCCTCTATGGTGTCTTTCTACCGCTGCTCCGTAGAGTGTGCTGGCACATTGCCTAACCACGTGGTGTGCCAGCTGCTCAGAAGAGGACAGGAAAGCCCTTCAGAGGGTCATCAACACAGCCCAGAAGGTCATCGGCTGCTCACTGCCTTCTCTGGAGGAACTCTTCAGCCAACGTTGCCTCAACAGAGCAGGCAGAATAATAGCAGACTCTTCATACCCTGGACACTTCCTGTTGGCTCTTCTGCCCTCCGGTCGACGCTACAGGTCAATTCAATCAAGGACAAACCGACTGAAAAACAGTTTCTACCCCAGAGCCATACGAGAACTGAACACCGTCAAACGCTGAACTGAACAGTTACAACTTGCAACTGCACTACTTTTTAATAGTTTTATTAACTTATTAACTGATCGACATCAGAGATGCAAAATATCATCCCTGTGTTTTTTATATTGTAAACTGTATTTAAATGATGTGCGGGCATGTATGCATGTTGATATGGATGTGTGAGCATATGTTTATGTGTGTATATGTTTATATACACTGAACAAAAATATAAATGCAACACTTTTGTTTTTGCTCCCATTTTTCATGAGATGAACTCAAAGATCTAAAACATTTTCTAAATACACAAAATAACCATTTCTCTCAAATATTGTTCACAAATCTGAAAGAATGTGTGATAGTGAGCACTTCTCCTTTGCCGAGGTAATCCATCCCACCTCACAGGTGTGGCATATCAAGATGCTGATTAGACAGCATGATTATTGCACAGGTGTGCCTTAGGCTGGCCACAATAAAAGGCCACTCTGAAACGTGCAGTTTTGCTTTATTGGGGGGGTCTGGGGGGGTCCGAAAACCAGTCAGTATCTGGTGTGAGGGTTAGGGTTAGGGTAATGTTGTGAATCGAGTGGCCCCAGACCCCCCCAATAAAGCAAAACTGCACGTTTCAGAGTGGCCTTTTATTGTGGCCAGCCTAAGGCACATCTGTGCAATAATCATGCTGTCTAATCAGCATCTTGATATGCTACACCTGTGAGGTGGGATGGATTATCTCGGCAAAGGAGAAGTGCTCACTATCACAGATTTTTTCAGATTTGTGAACAATATTTGAGATAAATGGTTATTTTGTGTTTATAGAAAATGTTTTAGATCTTTGAGTTCATCTCATGAAAAATGGGAGCAAAAACAAAAGTGTTGCGTTTATATTTTTGTTCAGCGTAGATATATATTTATTCGTTTTATGTGGAAATGCACTGCGAGGATTGCTTTTTTAAATTTCGTTGTACCTGGTGCGATGACAATAAAGGAATTCTATTCTATTCTAAAATAGAACTTTTTGGTAAAATCTCAACTCGACGTGTTTGGAGGAGAAAGAATGCTGAGTTGCATCCAAAGAACACCTACTGTGAAACATGGGGGTGGAAACATCATGCTTTGGGGCTGTGTTTCTGCAAAGCGACCAGGACCACTGATCCGTGTAAAGGAAAGAATGAATGGGGCCATGTATCGTGAGATTTTCAGTGACAACCTCCTTCCATCAGCAAGGGCATTGAAGATGAAACGTGGCTGGGTCTTTCAGCATGACAATGATCCCAAACACACCGCCCGGGCAACGAAGGAGTGGCTTCGTAAGAAGCATTTCAAGGTCCTGGAGTGGCCTAGCCAGTCTCCAGATCTCAACCCCATAGAAAATCTTTGGAGGGAGTTGAAAGTCTGTGTTGCCCAGCGACAGCCCCAAAACATCACTGCTCTAGAGGAGATCTGCACGGAGGAATGGGCCAAAATACCAGCAACAGTGTGTGAACACCTTGTGAAGACTTACAGAAAACATTTGACCTCTGTCATTGCCAACAAAGGGTATATAACAAAGTATTGAGATGAACTTTTGTTATTGACCAAAGACTTATTTTCTACCATCATTTGCAAATAAATTCTTTAAAAATCCTACAATGTGATTTCCTGGATTCTTTCCCCCCATTCTGTCTCTCATAGTTGAGGTGTACCTAGGATGAACATTACAGGCCTCTCATCTGTTTAAGTGGGAGAACTTGCACAATTGGTGGCTGACTAAATACTTTGTTGCCCCACTCTATATGATTGGCTAAAGGCTCGACGGGCACTAACTCTGCCGCTGAGGCATCAAAGATCCTGGCAGAGAACCGCAGATTGGTGCAAGAGCAGAAAGAGGAGCCGGTTACAGAGGGAGGAAGAGAAGAAGGTGAGAAAGGAAGAGGAGATGCGCTAAGTGGAGGAGGCTCGTTTGATACGCCTGGCAGAGGAGAAGAAAATCAAAGACGAGGAAGATGCTTTTCTAGCCGAGAAAAGCATCTTCCTAAAATATAATGATCATTATAGTTATAAAAAAATAAGAGAATAAAGGGAAAACAGTTATGAAATATTATATGGCAGTAAAACAAGAATAGAGTTTAAAAGGAGAGTGATTTGTAAAATATCCATAAAGAAAAAGTAAATCTGTTTACAGTTCTGTTTCATCTGGTGTTGAGAGATGTTTCCATAGATCTCTTCATGTTGCTCTCAAAGTGCACCAGATTGATGCTTTTAACTTCAATATTTAAAAATAAATCTTTCAGGGGGAGCATCCCCCCGGACCCCCCTAGAGGAGGTGAGGTCCGCCCCCCACTCGAAAAATTAGCACTTTACCCGTGCCTATATGCCGTGAGCTGATTATCGAGCCTTCATTGTAACAGTCGCGGGTGTACTGTGTGTGCGTGTGGGGAGTGTTGCAGTAGGAAATTCCACTGTACCGCCGCAGCCGCCGCCACTGTGGGCTAAGCCCCGAATGTTTTCAGGTCCAGGCGACGCCCCTGGTGTGTGCCCAGGCTGAGTTCCGCGGTGTCTCTCCGACCCCACACCAGTGAGCCAGCTCACAGTGTCCCGCTCCTCGCAGCAGCGAGCCTCGCAACGTCCCGCCGAGTGTGTGTGTGTGTGTGACGGGGTTCTATTGTCCGTATGAAAATACTGGCCTAGTCGGTTGGGTTAAGCTCCAAAATGTTAATAACAGCAGCAAAAATTAAAATAACGAACCAGCATAACTTAAACAAAACAAAATAAATGTCCAAATCAAACCGTCCATCACTCATCAGAGTAAACATGCTCTGGTGTTGCCTTCTCTGAAACCATCTCCCGAACATGTCCCAGCTGTTGCCTTCATTGCAACATTCTTCCGAGTCATCCTCCAGGGCCAAAACCGTCCATTTTGAACCCATAGCCCCTCCCACAGGCTTACCGTCAACAGGTGACGCAATTACCTCAAACCACATTGTCAACATAAAAAAAATGCGACCCAAACATAAACAGGTTACAAATGAACAAACACATAATAAATAATAAATTGCATGGTTCCTTTTTAGGAAGAGAGCAGGAAATGTTTGGTGTGTGTGTAGTGTGTGTGTGACTGTGTGTGTATGTGTGTCGGCTGTCAGTGGCGGAGTCGGTCACTCATGTGATCCGCTCCGTCAGTGTGTGAGGAAGTCCACGGATTGGTCCAAACGTAACGGCTCCGCAGACGTAAAGTAATGGCTCCATACCCGAAATACGTCACTGTAACCAGGAAGTAAACAATGGAAACAGAGAAATGTCCAACGAGGCGTTCTGGGGCAGCACAGACAGGTCTTCTCTGAGTCAGAGTGTTGCTCCCTACAGGGTGCACTTTGAGGGTTTGAGACTCTGCAGACCGTTCACATGCAGAAGCTACAGAACACAAGGGGACGGGTCAGAACCAGAGAAGCATGACATGGGACCTGTTAAGCCTCAAGGTCCCCGCCGGCGGGTACTCTTGTTTTTTTTTCTCACGACACAGTGTCTCAGGGGATCTTAATATTTAAGAACCTATTAATGTGTTATACCAGATTAACGGGAATAATCTCAGCTAACTGACGATACAAACCATTTTTACCAAAACAAAACACAAGTCTCATAAGAAGCATCTAAATGACCCCTGAGCAAAAAATGCTAACCTATTACTGCACCGATAATCACTCCTAGCTCCTCTATTACTTATCCTAGGTGCACATCCAAAACATCGTTTATGATCGCAAGGAGACACAGAATCTAACGGTGCCCACCTCAACACTGAAAGATACAAACTCGACGTTAACAAAAACGTACATCAAAACAAGTGGCGCTAGGTAGCCCACAACGCTAACATGGCTTACCTTCGTCTTTGTCTGGTCAAAACTGGTCTTCAATGGCATTAAAACGATAAAAAAAACGCTGCTGAAGTTAATCCATAGGTTAATCCAATGTGTCTGTGTCACTTTGAATGATTTCTGATAATCCATAAGCAATAAATCTGCTTTTCGGTTTTGAGATGTCAGACCTAGAGACAGCTTCACTCTGGAGCAAAACTGTGAACGCGAAGCCCCCACCTTTTCGTTTTGCCATGTGTGTGTGTGGGGAGATTCCCCTTGGATTCTATTGGCTCTAACGGTCAGAAAGAGATGTCACATGTCAGAATCGAACAAGGGGGTCCAGAGATAAGGAAAATCCACCCAAACTGCCCCAGAAGAGGTTTATTTTGCTAAATCTGTCTAAAAAGGTCAAAGGTCACTTGTTTTGCATCAACCTTGATACAGGGTACTTCTTATATGTTGTTCTTTGGATTCCTAAAGCTTTCAGTCTACTAACCCATCATCCAAGGTTTCACTATAAGTACAACATATTATTTGGACGGACAATACAATTTACAGTTTTTTACCATGTTCAATCTGAATTTTCTTTAAAATAAAAACATCTATATTGATTCTGACTCTTCTGCATCGAACTCACAGGTTCATTGTTACTTTGAGATCAAGGTTATTCATTGTTACTTTGAGATCAAGGTTATTCATCGTTACTTTGAGATCAAGGTTATTCATCGTTACTTTGAGATCAAGGTTATTCATCGTTACTTTGAGATCAAGGTTATTCATCGTTACTTTGAGATCAAGGTTATTCATCGTTACTTTGAGATCAAGGTTATTCATCGTTACTTTGAGAACAAGGTTATTCATCGTTACTTTGAGATCGAGGTTATTCATCGTTACTTTGAGATCGAGGTTATTCATCGTTACTTTGAGATCGAGGTTATTCATCGTTACTTTGAGATCGAGGTTATTCATTGTTACTTTGAGATCAAGGTTATTCATCGTTACTTTGAGATCGAGGTTATTCATCGTTACTTTGAGATCGAGGTTATTCATCGTTACTTTGAGATCGAGGTTATTCATCGTTACTTTGAGATCGAGGTTATTCATCGTTACTTTGAGATCGAGGTTATTCATTGTTACTTTGAGATCAAGGTTATTCATCGTTACTTTGAGATCAAGGTTATTCATCGTTACTTTGAGAACAAGGTTATTCATCGTTACTTTGAGATCAAAGATTATTCATTTAACCCTTTCAGAAGATATGGTCCTTTGTTCTGGGAAAGTCCTTTTGGAGCCTGAGGCCTGAAACACAGGCTCGGGGCTGAACAGATATCAAAGATGGAGGATGTGTTCATTTGAATGACCTTCATTTTATTTAGTTAATTACACTAAAAACAGATTTTCTAAATAAAACAGATTTGTTTTGTTTACAATTTTAATTTCACACTTAAACATTTAAACTGTGCAAAGAATGAAATAACCAGAAGGAGCCTGAGCCACAGAGGAGCTCATACTGGGAATCATACTGGGAATCATACCGGGACCTCATACTGGGAATCATACTGGGAATCATACTGGGACCTCATACTGGGAATCATACTGGGACCTCATACCGGGACCTCATACTGGGAATCATACTGGGACCTCATACCGGGACCTCATACTGGGACCTCATACCGGGACCTCATACTGGGAATCATACCGGGACCTCATACTGGGAATCATACCGGGACCTCATACTGGGACCTCATACCGGGACCTCATACCGGGACCTCATACTGGGACCTCATACTGGGACCTCATACTGGGAATCATACCGGGACCTCATACTGGGAATCATACTGGGACCTCATACCGGGACCTCATACTGGGAATCATACTGGGAATCATACTGGGAATCATACTGGGACCTCATACTGGGAATCATACTGGGACCTCATACCGGGACCTCATACTGGGAATCATACTGGGAATCATACTGGGACCTCATACTGGGTATCATACTGGGACCTCATACCGGGACCTCATACTGGGAATCATACTGGGACCTCATACTGGGAATCATACTGGGACCTCATACTGGGACCTCATACCGGGACCTCATACTGGGACCTCATACTGGGACCTCATACCGGGACCTCATACTGGGAATCATACCGGGACCTCATACCGGGACCTCATACTGGGAATCATACCGGGACCTCATACCGGGACCTCATACTGGGACCTCATACTGGGAATCATACTGGGACCTCATACTGGGACCTCATACTGGGAATCATACTGGGACCTCATACTGGGAATCATACTGGGACCTCATACTGGGAATCATACTGGGACCTCATAATGGGAATCATACTGGGACCTCATACTGGGAATCATACTGGGACCTCATACTGGGAATCATACTGGGACCTCATACTGGGAATCATACTGGGAATCATACTGGGACCTCATACTGGGAATCATACTGGGACCTCATACCGGGACCTCATACTGGGAATCATACTGGGAATCATACTGGGACCTCATACCGGGACCTCATACTGAGAATCATACTGGGACCTCATACCGGGACCTCATACCGGGACCTCATACTGGGAATCATACCGGAACCTCATACTGGGACCTCATACCGGGACCTCATACCGGGACCTCATACTGGGAATCATACTGGGACCTCATACTGGGACCTCATACTGGGAATCATACTGGGACCTCATACTGGGAATCATACTGGACCTCATACTGGGAATCATACTGGGACCTCATACTGGGAATCATACTGGGACCTCATACTGGGAATCATACTGGGACCTCATACTGGGACCTCATACTGGGAATCATACTGGGACCTCATACTGGGAATCATACTGGGACCTCATACTGGGACCTCATACTGGGAATCATACTGGGACCTCATACTGGGAATCATACTGGGACCTCATACTGGGAATCATACTGGGACCTCATACTGGGAATCATACTGGGACCTCATACTGGGACCTTATACTATCATACTGGGGCCTTATACTATCATACTGGGACCTCATATTATACTATCATACTGGGACCTCATATCATACTGGGACCTCATATCATACTATCATACTGGGACCTCATATCATACTGGGACCTCATATCATACTATCATACTGGGACCTCATACTATCATACTGGGACCTACTATCATACTGGGACCTCATACTGGGAGCTCATACTATCATACTGGGACCTCATACTGGGAATCATACTGGGACCTCATACTGGGACCTCATACTATCATACTGGGACCTCATATCATAATATCATACTGGGAGCTCATACTATCATACTGGGACATCATATCATACTATCATACTGGGACCTCATACTATCATATTGGGACCTCATATCATACTGGGACCTCATACTATCATATTATCATACTGGGACCTCATACTATCATACTGGGACCTCATATCATACTATCATACTGGGACCTCATACTGGGAGCTCATACTATCATACTGGGACCTCATACTATCATACTGGGACCTCATATCATACTATCATACTGGGACCTCATACTATCATACTGGGACCTCATACTATCATACTGGGACCTCGTACTGGGAGCTCATACCGGGAGCTCATACTATCATACTGGGACCTCATACTATCATACTGGGAGCTCGTACTATCATACTGGGACCTCATACTATCATACTGGGAGCTCATACTGGGAGCTCATACCGGGAGCTCATACTATCATACTGGGACCTCGTACTATCATACTGGGACCTCATACTATCATACTGGGACCTCGTACTGGGAGCTCATACCGGGAGCTCATACTATCATACTGGGACCTCGTACTATCATACTGGGACCTCATACTATCATACTGGGAGCTCATACTGGGACCTCATACTGGGACCTCATACTATTATACTGGGAGCTCATACTGGGAGCTGGTGGGTGTCCACACCACCAACAGAGAGCTGGTTTCCTGCTAGTGAGCGGGAAGAGCCCCATCATCTTCACTGGTATCTTGTAATGGAAAAGTTTCTCTTCTGGTTTTCAGAGCTCCTCTGTGGCTGCAGAGGATTTCCCAGCATGCCTTGGTAAACAGGTAATAAACAGGAAGTAAAGCTTGATGCACGGCATCAGTAACGAGCAGCAACAACGTCCGGCGGCCATGTTGGCTCTGGTGATATCACCATGTTGATATCACCATGGTGTTGTCATAGCAACACTGATCCATTCACACAGACACAGACACACACACACACACACACACACACACACACACACACACACACACACTTCTGTAGTCCATCAGCCAATCAGAATAAGACCTGTAGTCCATCAGCCCAGGTCCATAAGACCCGCCTTCTGGTCTCTGTAAAGTCCTCCCTGATTGGCTGCTTCCTGTCCGGCTCTTCTTCTTCCCTTCTGTCGGCGACGAGCCTGCTCCATCATCTCTGATCCTTCCCATGATCCTTTGCTCTACTGGGTGAACAGGTCAGCTGATCTCAGACCAGCAAGGTCACATGGTCACGGGTCAGGGAGGTCAGAGGTATCCACGGTAACCTGCGTCCAGCAAACAACAAAGGCTTTCATTAGAGACAGAGCATGGTGTCGCCCCCTGCAGGACCAACAGATCCACTGCAGGCAGAACGGGTGTGTTTGTCTCACCTTGATGAAGATGCTGTCTCACCTTGATGAAGATGCTGTCTGTTTGTCTCACCTTGATGAAGATGCTGTCTGTTTGTCTCACCTTGATGAAGATGCTGTCTCACCTTGATGAAGATGCTGTCTGTTTGTCTCACCTTGATGAAGATGGTGTCGTCTTTGATGTAGCTGCCTGTCTCCAGGACGCTCTGAGACACAAACAGAGGACATCCGGACGCAATGTTCATCTCTGCTGCCGGACGCCTGAAGCTGCTGCTGTTGGGGTCCGGCTTAAAGGCATCGCCCAGGTGCTTCCTGGCTGGACCCTGGTCCATCAGCATCAGGGTCACCTGCAGAGAGACAGGTGAGAGAGAGACAGGGTCAGTAGAGGTCAGTTGTCAGCAGAGGGTCAGCAGAGGGTCAGCAGAGGGTCAGCAGAATGTCAGTAGAGGGTCAGCAGAGTGTCAGTAGAGGGTCAGCAGAGGGCCAGCAGAGGGTCAGTAGAGGGTCAGTAGAGGTTCAGTAGAGAGCCAGCAGAGGGTCAGTAGAGGGTCAGCAGAGGGTCAGTAGAGGGTCAGTAGAGTGTCAGTAGAGGGTCAGCACAGGGTCAGCAGAGGGCCAGCAGAGGGTCAGTAGAGGGTCAGTAGAGTGTCAGTAGAGGGTCAGTAGAGAGCCAGCAGAGGGTCAGTAGAGTGTCAGTAGAGGGTCAGCAGAGGGTCAGTAGAGAGCCAGCAGAGGGTCAGTAGAGTGTCAGTAGAGGGTCAGTAGAGAGCCAGCAGAGGGTCAGTAGAGTGTCAGTAGAGGGTCAGCAGAGGGTCAGTAGAGGGTCAGCACAGGGTCAGCAGAGTGTCAGCAGAGGGTCAGCAGAGGGTCAGTAGAGGGTCAGTAGAGTGTCAGTAGAGGGTCAGCAGAGGGTCAGCAGAGAGCCAGCAGAGGGTCAGTAGAGGGTCAGCAGAGGGTCAGCAGAGGGTCAGTAGAGTGTCAGTAGAGGGTCAGCAGAGGGTCAGTAGAGGGTCAGTAGAGGGTCAGCAGAGAGCCAGCAGAGGGTCAGTAGAGGGTCAGCAGAGGGTCAGTAGAGGGTCAGCAGAGGGTCAGCAGAGGGTCAGTAGAGGGTCAGCAGAGGGTCAGTCGAGGGTCAGTTGTCAGTACCTTCTGCTTGAAGGGCCAGGGCAGCAGAGCGTCGTACTCGCCCCTCATCACCACAAAAAACAGCGACAGGTGCGTCCCCTTCCCCATGCCGTCCCCGTTCAGGTACACCCGGGCGCACATCTTGTACCCGAAGTACCCGGTGTAGAACGGCTGCGAGTACAGAGACAGCGTCTTCGCTGCCACCGCTTCCTGTTTCCGTCTCTTGTAGTCGCGGATCTTCCAGATCAGAGTCCCGTTATAACTGGCCGTCTCAAGAACCTGGAACCGGAGATCCATGTCAGCCAACCGGACATCATGAACGCTCAGCATGTCGTCATGGCGATTCAGCTGTGTCTCCAGGGACGCTGCACAGAGGAGGACATTAATTATGTAAACATATAGTAGCTTAGACTCAGGTCTTCTACAACTAGTGCCCAGATTTTTGGAACTAGTGCCTAGACCAGGGGTGGCCAACCCGCGGCTCTCGAGCCGCATGCGGCTCTTTGCCTAGTTTCATGCGGCTCTTCAGTTCATATCGAATTGTATATGTGTGAGTTTGGGGGAGAGACACTGACTCCTGACTAGTGTTGCACGGTGTACCGATACTTGAAAGGTATACCGCGATACCCTGTCGTTAAAAACGTTACGATTCCTCCGTTTCATTAGTATCGGTACTTTAAGAATGACGGGGGAAAGTACTCCGGTGAGAAAGCGCCGTTTTAATAAGAGCCGTGTGTGTTCAGCGCTCTGCTTCCACTCCCTGCACTGCAGCCGTGCCTGCAGTCCCGCCCCTCTCAAGCACGCTCTAAGTCCCTCCCCTCTCTCGTGCACGCGCTAGCTGCCAGAGCATGTGAGAAAGCGAGAAGCATGGCTGCAAGTGGGAGTGCAGCTGCCGCTGCGCCTCGGCTTGTTGACAAAAAAGACGCCAGAAGCGAAATTTGGAAGTATTTGAGCGATATCTCTGACAGTGAGGGCAAGCCTACGGACACCACGAGGCCTGTCTGTAAGAAATGTATTAATTGTATTTAATAGGAAATCTTGTCATTTATTTAATTTATTGTTCTCATTGTTTAAAAGTTTGTGTTATGGTTATGGTTCTGGTGTGAAATAAAGCACAATAATTACATTTAAGACTGTTTTTTAAGAAAAGTATCGAAAAATAATCTGAATCGCAATTCTTGACTTGGTATCGAAACCAAAATGTTGGTATCGTGACAACACTAGCTAGCTACTCCTGACAGTTAAACCTGATATTTAGTAGGTCTGTTAAGTATTAACGTAATTTGGCCGGTCAAAGTTGTTTGGGCTCGGATAAAATCGCTCCGTTACTTTCGTCCCGGCTCTCCCTACGTGTGTATGTGTGGTGTCAGGTGTCAGTATGAGAGGATGACAGCGCGTCTAATTTTGATGTGGCCCAAGAGCCAATCACAATAATACCTGCGATGCAGTGAACCAATCACCTTTGAGGGGGGGAAACCTATCGTTGATTAAACACTATCCAGTGTTTCCCCTACCATTGTTTTGGAGGGGCGCTGCGCCCCGCCAACGGAGCCCCGCCCCCCCCCTGAAATTCAAGGTGTTTAAAAAATATATATAATTTTTTTTTTTAAATATATATAGCACCAAATTGCAAATAATCTATAACTACTGTCACTTTTCACATTGAACATGTGCTCTTTTATTAAATAAACTAAACGCTTTCATTTTAAGTTGTGAATTTAGTGTTTTTGACCCTAAGAAACACTGATGCATTAATCAATAACAATAATCCACAGCTCCTCTCTCTGCTCCAGAGGATTTAAAAAATATATATCCCAATGCCACAAAAATGCATCAGTGACGTGGTTGAAATCTTGTCTCCAGAAAACAAAAAAACGGAAACAAGCGGTATCAGTGCCTGTGTGTTTGATGTGGCTCTTTGCAGTAACATAGAAAAAATGTGGCTCTTAACCTCTGACTGGTTGGCCACCCCTGGCCTAGACCTTTGGAACTAGTGCCCAGACTTTTGGAACTCAATCAATCAATCAATGTTTATTTATATAGCCCAATATCACAAATGTTACATTTGTCTCAGTGGTCTTCACAGTGTGTACAGAATATCAGTATGACAATACGACACCCTCTGTCCTTAGACCCTCACACTCGTGCCTAGACCTTTTGAACTAGTGCCCAGACCTTTTGAACTAGTGCCCAGACCTTTGGAACTAGTGCCCAGACCTTTGGAACTAGTGCCCAGACCTTTTGAACTAGTGCCCAGACCTTTGGAACTCGTGCCCAGACCTTTGGAACTAGTGCCTAGACCTTTGGAACTCGTGCCTAGACCTTTGGAACTAGTGCCCAGACCTTTGGAACTAGTGCCCAGACCTTTGGAACTAGTGCCCAGACCTTTGGAACTAGTGCCCAGACTTTTGGAACTAGTGCTCAGACCTTTGGAACTAGTGCCCAGACCTTTGGAACTAGTGCCCAGACCTTTGGAACTAGTGCCCAGACCTTTGGAACTAGTGCCTACACCTTTGGAACTAGTGCCCAGACTTTTGGAACTAGTGCCCAGACTTTTGGAACTAGTGCCTAGACCAGGCATCCTCAAACTACGGACTCCGGTCCGGATCCGGACCGAACCAGCACTGTCTCCGGACTCTGAGCAAATTATACTTTTCATATGTATGATCTCTCTGTATTATATGTGAGACATCGCCACAACGCATTCGCAACGAGTCAAAATTCTCCGCTATGTCCACTGCAAACAGCGCTCTGCATGTCTGACTGTTCCACTGTGTTCCACCTGTGTGTGTCAACGCTTTGGTCCAATCACATTCAGCATCCAGTCAGCGTTTTTTCCCCCCAAACAATCTGCGAATCAGAGGCACAGTAGGGCGGGTCTTCGCGGAATGCGGGTGGGAAAAATGTGTGTGTCTCTTTCGACCTGTCTAAGTCAGAGCGAGAATTAAAACAAAAACAACAAAAATTCAGAGCGAGAGTTAACAGCTCATCTAGTTCCATCTGTACTGTAGCTAGTAGCCTAGTTTCACCTACCGGGGTGGCAACTGACACCCTAAAAATAGGCCTTGCCACCCCAGCTGCCACCCCAGTTGGCAGCTTTGTTTTGAAAGAAAAGTTGTGGCTCATCGGACATTTATGAGAGAAAGTCTCTAATGTCCGAGTGCAAGTGAATGCAGCACAAGATGCACGTCATGTAACCCCTCCCCCGGTCCTGGCGCGAGCGTGGACATACGATTTGGCGGCGATTTCATTTTTAACTGGACGGCGCAAAACGAGAAGCATTCGGACCCAAGCACTGAAGGAATGAGGTATTTGCGGTCTACAATGACAGAGAAGAGACTGTCAGTTTGGCTGTACTCAGCATTGAATCAAAACGCACTGAAGCTGTTGATCTTAATACGTTTGTGAGGCGTTTCGCTGAACAAGATGGTAATCGCCGCATTCAGCTGTAATAGACATGCCAACTTGATGCTCTGCTCATGGATGAGCATACAAAACTATTAAAATGATGACCTTACGTGTGTAAATAAATTGTTTTCTTTGAGGGGGTCTGCCCCCAAAAAACTGTTTTAAGTCCTGAGAAAGTCAAATAAGACGGTGTTTAAAACTACACTGCCCAGCCAAAAAAAAGTAACCACTTTGATGTAACTAGGCCAGTAGGTAAGGACTTTCCACTGGATAATAACTGCAGTATAAAAGAATGCATGACTGAAGTGATGGAGACCATGTTGAAGGCAAACAAAAAGAGGAAATAACAGGTCAAGCAAATCCCCCTCTCAGATTGCACAGCAACCAGAAGAACAGAAATACTGGCTGGTGATTTGATTCATCAGCTTTGTGATGGAATAAAAAATGCACAGTGCATTTCCTTAGCTGTGGGTGAGTCCACTGACACCACTGACAATGCTCAGTTGCTGGTGTTTGTGAGTTTTTACGATGAGGCAAAGGGGGAGTTTGTTGAAGATGTGTTGGGCCTGACGAACCTCAGTGGACACACAAGGGGGCAAGACATTTATAAAGCAATAATGGGAATGCTGAATGAAAGAGGGTGCAGCTGCCTTTATTCATAACTGTGCAGCTCTTACACTGCGACTCTGAGGGATCAAGCACAGACACAATAACAATGAAAACTGCTGCATACAGATTATTTTTGTTTTTGCAACCTCGTGTTAAGAATCTTGTTGCAATTGTTTAAAAGTTTGAATGACCGTAATAAACGGACCTTTGTCTTATTGAAACATTTATTTTGGACCTTTAAGATTTGTATTTGAGTACCCCTGGCCTAGACCTTTGGAACTAGTGCCCAGACTTTTGGAACTAGTGCCTAGATCTTTGGAACTAGTGCCCAGACCTTTGGAACTAGTGCCTACACCTTTGGAACTAGTGCCCAGACTTTTGGAACTAGTGCCCAGACTTTTGGAACTAGTGCCTAGACCTTTGGAACTAGTGCCCAGACTTTTGGAACTAGTGCCCAGACTTCTGAGATTAGTCCCAAGAGTTTGTACCAAACTTTTTGAGTAGTCAGACATGACTAGTACCCAGACATGTGAACTAGTCTCCAGATTTTGTAACAATTCTCCATTACAATTAAAAAACCCAACATGTTCCCTTCTCCTCTCATTCGGTATTCATGTTCTTTCTAACGATATGGATTAATAGCCCTCAGCATACAGTCCCCAGAGTGGGTGTTCTCACCCAGAGTGTGTGTTGTGACCCAGTGTGTGTGTTCTCACCCAGAGTGTGTGTTGTCACCCAGTGTGTGTGTTCTCACCCTGAGTGTGTGTTCTCACCCAGTGTGTGTGTTCTCACCCTGAGTGTGTGTTCTCACCCAGTGTGTGTGTTCTCACCCAGAGTGTGTGTTGTGGATCCAGTCCCGCTGCGTCCTCCTTGTTCCAGAGCGTTCAGTCTCGTCCGGACGTTCTCCAGGGTTCCTCTGATGTTCTCCACTTCCTCTCTGAGAACCCGAAAAGAACGCAGCTCTAGCTCCACCTCCAGAAGCTTCTCTGAGTGAGAACTCATCAGTTTCTAAAGGAGGAGAGAGTGTGAGAACCAACAGACAGGAAGTGATGATGATGGTCATGATGGTCCACACCCAGTCTTTGATTCCCATTACAGCGGTCATTTTAAATCAGATAAAAATATATGACTAAGAGTGACCTGCATGGTGGCCAGCTTCTGCTCCATCTGCCGGTTCTTCTCTCGCAGCTCGTCCTGCTGGTTCTCCAGCTCTGACAGCCGACTGCTGAGAGCAGGAAGCACCTTGTACCTCTCCAGCAGATCCCCTTTAATGTCCTCCACCTGGAGACAGAATAGCGGTCAGGTAAACTCAGTCTCTCTGATGTGGGTTCCTCAGAACTCGGGATAAAGGTACCTTGTTCTCTAACGCTGAGTTCCTGCTGGCCATCATCCTCAGGTGTTCGGCTGCAGAGCTGGACTCGTGCTGCCTCAGGTCCTGGTTCAAACCCTGAAACACGGGGAACACATTAACTCTGGAGGGTTCTACCCTGAAACACAGGGAACACATTAACTCTGCAGGGTTCTACCCTGAAACACAGGGAACACATTAACTCTGCAGGGGTCTACCCTGAAACACGGGGAACACATTGACTCTGTAGGGGTCTACCCTGAAACACAGAGTACACATTAACACTGCAGTGTGTGTGTGGTTCTGGGTTACAGTGAGGTGTGTGGTTCTAGGTTACAGTGATGTTTGTAGTTCTGTGTTACAGTGAGGTGTGTGGTTCTAGGTTACAGTGAGGTGTGTGGTTCTAGGTTACAGTGAGGTGTGTGGTTCTAGGTTACAGTGAGGTGTGTGGTTCTGGGTTACAGTGAGGTGTGTGGTTCTAGGTTACAGTGAGGTGTGTGGTTCTAGGTTACAGTGAGGTGTGTGGTTCTAGGTTACAGTGAGGTATGTGGTTCTAGGTTACAGTGAGGTGTGTGGTTCTGGGTTACAGTGAGGTGTGTGGTTCTGGGTTACAGTGAGGTGTGTGGTTCTAGGTTACAGTGAGGTGTGTGGTTCTAGGTTACAGTGAGGTGTGTGGTTCTAGGTTACAGTGAGGTGTGTGGTTCTGGGTTACAGTGAGGTGTGTGGTTCTAGGTTACAGTGAGGTGTGTGGTTCTAGGTTACAGTGAGGTGTGTGGTTCTAGGTTACAGTGAGGTATGTGGTTCTAGGTTACAGTGAGGTGTGTGGTTCTGGGTTACAGTGAGGTGTGTGGTTCTGGGTTACAGTGAGGTGTGTGGTTCTAGGTTACAGTGAGGTGTGTGGTTCTGGGTTACAGTGAGGTGTGTGGTTCTGGGTTACAGAACCTCTGGAGGCGGGTCAGTTACCTTGAAGCTACAGCCATAACGCAGGAACTGGCAGCTGACCTGAGCTTTGGGACAGTCGTGCTGGTGACTGGACAGCTGAACACAAAAAACATCAATCAGAACTTTCAAAACCATCATCAGAACCATCATCAGAACCTTCAGTACCATCATTCAGTAACATCATCCAGAACCATCATCAGAACCTTCAGTGCCATCATTCAGAACGATCAGTACCATCATTCAGAACCATCAATCAGAACCATCAGCAGTAAAACAGATCCTCAGTACTGATGGAGGAGAACCGGGTCAGTACCTCGCTGCGGGGCAGGGCGGATAACGAGCAGAGGTTTGGACACGGAACCAGGAACGCCGGACACACCGTCTCCTTGTGTTTCTGCAGACAGGACGTTTATTATCACCATCAGAACCAGACGGCTCCGTCAGACAGACAGGTTAGTTACAGACAGATTACAGACAGACAGGTTACAGACAGACAGGTGACAGACGGGTTACAGACAGACAGGTTACAGACAGGTTACAGACAGGCAGGTTACAGACAGACAGGTGACAAACAGGTTACAGACAGGTTACAGACAGACAGGTTACAGACAGGTTACAGACAGACAGGTGACAGACAGACAGGTGACAGACAGGTTACAGACAGACAGGTGACAGACAGACAGGTGACAGACAGACAGGTGACAGACAGGTTACAGACAGACAGGTGACAGACAGACAGGTGACAGACAGGTGACAGACAGACAGGTGACAGACAGACAGGTGACAGACAGACAGGTTACAGACAGACAGGTGACAGACAGACAGGTGACAGACAGGTTACAGACAGACAGGTTACAGACAGACAGGTGACAGACAGGTGACAGACAGGTTACAGACAGGTGACAGACAGGTGACAGACAGACAGGTTACAGACAGACAGGTGACAGACAGACAGGTTACAGACAGACAGGTGACAGACAGGTGACAGACAGACAGGTGACAGACAGGTTACAGACAGACAGGTGACAGACAGGTTACAGACAGGTGACAGACAGGTTACAGACAGACAGGTGACAGACAGACAGGTTACAGACAGACAGGTGACAGACAGACAGGTTACAGACAGACAGGTGACAGAGAGGTTACAGACAGACAGGTGACAGACAGACAGGTTACAGACAGACAGGGACAGACAGACAGGTTACAGACAGACAGGTGACAGACAGACAGGTGACAGACAGACAGGTGACAGACAGACAGACAGACAGACAGGTGACAGACAGGTGACAAACAGACAGACAGGTTACAGACAGACAGGTTACAGACAGACAGGTTACAGACAGACAGACAGGTTACAGACAGACAGGTGACAGAGAGGTTACAGACAGACCGGTGAGAGACAGACAGGTTACAGACAGGTTACAGACAGACAGGTGACAGACAGACAGACAGGTGACAGACAGACAGGTTACAGACAGACAGGTTACAGACAGACAGGTTACAGACAGACAGGTTACAGACAGACAGGTTACAGACAGACAGGTGACAGAGAGGTTACAGACAGACCGGTGAGAGACAGACAGGTTACAGACAGGTTACAGACAGACAGGTGACAGACAGACAGACAGGTGACAGACAGACAGGTGACAGACAGACAGGTGACAGACAGACAGGTGGCAGGGTTGGGAGGGTTACTTTGTAAATGTAATCAGTTACTGATTACTGAATACATGGCTCTGAAAGTAATCTGAATACAGTTAGAGTTACGTGTCTTAAAAAAGGTAATCAGATTACTTTTAGATTACTTTTGGATTACTTTCTTTTTCCATCACAGATGGATGTGTTGGTGAACAGGAGACACAAAGTGCAAAAGGAAACTGAACGTGTTTTTACTGTTTTCATGGCGTATCAAGAGCACAACTGAAACATAGCATCTGAAACGATGTACCAACATAATACACTTTCTGGGGATGCAGCTTGGGATGTGAGGAGTGAGGGACACGGCTTAGAACGGGCGTGTCGCCTTCTGTTCTGCCAGTGTTGGCAGGACATGAATTCAAATGTGGAACTCGGACTTCATTTTAAGGACATTTCGGCCAGGGGTGTAGAGCTATATTTGTTTAACCACCGGATTGGCAAAACAGGAGAGTGTGCACCAGTCTGCCTTGATCTATGTATTCATGTCTGTGACTCTCACAGTATCTGCTGCCCACAGCTGCTTTATGGAAGGAACACCTCCTTCACTTCATGACATCTCTGCAGCGCCAGGAGGCAGCGGGAGGGTTCACTCAGCCTCTGAGAAGAGGAGCGCGCAGTGCCTTTCACGCACCGCCTTCACTGTGTATACCAGGGGTGGGGAACCTCCGGCCCCCGGGCCGTATAAGGCCCGCGAGACCATTTGGTGTGGCCCTCGAGGTAATTTATAAACACACGCAAAAAAGAAAAAAATTAAAGAAATCTAGACCGCAAAAGAATTAAACAAGCGAGTGCCTGTTTTTCCTGGCCAAGGTCAGGGTCCTTGAACACAACACAAGCCTAACGTGTCATCACGTGGTATAAGTCTCGTCTGACAGGGGTGCAGTTCTGACGGAGAGCACCGGAACGCAGCTCCGCTCCGGCACTTCCAAAAATTGCAGTACCCATAAGGAGCCGTACACATGCTGCAGTTTCTGCGTGTCTGTGTCTTTAGTTGAAAGCCCAGTGGCGATCTGTTCATCTGTCACACTGATCATACAGTCAATAACTTTGTTGCTATTAGCATCTGGTTAGCTAGCTATGCTAACGAATATAAGAAGCTTTTTCTCCAACCAGTGAGGTAAAGGTACATCTTTATATGATCATTATAGTTATACAAAAATAAGAGAATAAAGTAAACAGGTATAAAATACTATATGACAGTAAAAAAAAGTTGTTATTAATAAACAAGAATAGAGTTTGAAAGGAGAGTGATTTGTAAAATATCCATAAAGAAAAAGAAAATCTGCTTACAGTTCTGTTTCATCTGGTGTTGAGAGATGTTTCCATAGATCTCTTAATGTTGCTCTCAAAGTGCACCAGATTGATGCTTTTAACTTCAACATTTAAAAACACATCTTCCTGGGGGAGCATGCCCCCGGACCCCCCTAGAGGAGGTTAGGTCCCCCCCCCCACTTAAATCATGTTCACATGGATAGGACAGGTGACAGACAGACAGGTGTCAGACAGTCAGACAGACAGGTGACAGACAGACAGGTGTCAGACAGTCAGACAGACAGGTGACAGACAGACGGGTGACAGACAGACGGGTTACAGACAGACAGGTGTCAGACAGTCAGACAGACAGGTGACAGACAGACGGGTGACAGACAGACAGACAGACAGGTGACAGACAGACGGGTGACAGACAGACGGGTGACAGACAGACAGGTGTCAGACAGGTTACAGACAGACAGGTGTCAGACAGTCAGACAGACAGGTGACAGACAGACGGGTGAC
Organism: Gymnodraco acuticeps; assembly: GCF_902827175.1. Taxonomy (NCBI): domain Eukaryota; kingdom Metazoa; phylum Chordata; class Actinopteri; order Perciformes; family Bathydraconidae; genus Gymnodraco; species Gymnodraco acuticeps. The sequence goes on from NW_022992323.1 coordinate 62,733, forward strand.
AGACAGACAGGTGTCAGACAGTCAGACAGACAGGTGACAGACAGACGGGTGACAGACAGACGGGTGACAGACAGACAGGTGTCAGACAGTCAGACAGACAGGTGACAGACAGACGGGTGACAGACAGAAAGGTGTCAGACAGTCAGACAGACAGGTGACAGACAGACGGGTGACAGACAGACAGGTGTCAGACAGTCAGACAGACAGGTGACAGACAGACGGGTGACAGACAGGTGACAGACAGACAGGTGTCAGACAGTCAGACAGACAGGTGACAGACAGACGGGTGACAGACAGACAGGTGACAGACAGGTTACAGACAGACCGGTACCTGCAGCTCCGTCAGAGGCATCTTGCTGCTGCAGAACTCACAGCTGGTCTCTCTGTGTTTACACTTCCAGCTCAGGTGGTCGGGGATCTCCTTCCTCATCATCCTCTCCTTACACTGGCCCAGAGGACAGGGAACCTCGAAGAACAGACACACCGTCAGGTGCTCCTGAGAGGGAGACAGGTGGGAGACAGGTCAGAGACAGGTGAGAGACAGGTAGAGAGAGGTCAGAGACAGGTGAGAGACAGGTGGGAGACAGGTGAGAGACAGGTAGAGACAGGTGAGAGACAGGTGAGAGACAGGTAGAGACAGGTCAGATACAGGTGAGAGACAGGTGGGAGACAGGTGAGAGACAGGTCAGAGACAGGTGAGAGACAGGTGAGAGACAGGTAGAGACAGGTAGAGACAGGTGAGAGACAGGTAGAGACAGGTCAGAGACAGGTAGAGACAGGTCAGAGACAGGTAAGAGACAGGTAGAGACAGGTAGAGACAGGTCAGAGACAGGTAAAGACAGGTAGAGACAGGTGAGAGACAGGTAGAGACAGGTAGAGACAGGTCAGAGACAGGTCAGAGACAGGTCAGAGACAGGTAAGAGACAGGTAGAGACAGGTCAGAGACAGGTAGAGACAGGTAGAGACAGGTAGAGACAGGTAGAGACAGGTAGAGACAGGTTGAGACAGGTGAGAGACAGGTGGGAGACAGGTAGAGACAGGTCAGAGACAGGTAGAGAGAGGTCAGAGACAGGTGAGAGACAGGTGGGAGACAGGTGAGAGACAGGTAGAGACAGGTGAGAGACAGGTGAGAGACAGGTGAGAGACAGGTAGAGACAGGTCAGATACAGGTGAGAGACAGGTGGGAGACAGGTGAGAGACAGGTCAGAGACAGGTGAGAGACAGGTGAGAGACAGGTAGAGACAGGTGAGAGACAGGTAGAGACAGGTCAGAGACAGGTAGAGACAGGTCAGAGACAGGTAGAGACAGGTCAGAGACAGGTAGAGACAGGTAGAGACAGGTAGAGACAGGTGAGAGACAGGTAGAGACAGGTAGAGACAGGTCAGAGACAGGTAAGAGACAGGTAGAGACAGGTCAGAGACAGGTAGAGACAGGTAGAGACAGGTAGAGACAGGTATAGACAGGTAGAGACAGGTTGAGACAGGTGAGAGACAGGTGGGAGACAAGTAGAGACAGGTCAGAGACAGGTGAGAGACAGGTAGAGACAGGTGAGAGACAGGTAGAGACAGGTAGAGACAGGTAGAGACAGGTGAGAGACAGGTAGAGACAGGTGAGAGAAAGGTGAGAGACAGGTAGAGACAGGTAGAGACAGGTAGAGACAGGTGAGAGACAGGTGAGAGACAGGTAGAGACAGGTGAGAGACAGGTAGAGACAGGTAGAGACAGGTAGAGACAGGTAGAGACAGGTAGAGAAAGGTAGAGACAGGTTGAGACAGGTGGGAGACAGGTAGAGACAGGTGAGAGACAGGTGAGAGACAGGTAGAGACAGGTAGAGACAGGTGAGAAACAGGTGAGAGACAGGTGGGAGACAGGTAGAGACAGGTCAGAGACAGGTGAGAGACAGGTCAGAGACAGGTCAGAGACAGGTGGGAGACAGGTAGAGACAGGTCAGAGACAGGTGGGAGACAGGTAGAGACAGGTCAGAGACAGGTGAGAGACAGGTGAGAGACAGGTAGAGACAGGTCAGAGACAGGTGAGAGACAGGTGAGAGACAGGTCAGAGACAGGTCAGAGACAGGTGGGAGACAGGTAGAGACAGGTCAGAGACAGGTCAGAGACAGGTGGGAGACAGGTAGAGACAGGTAGAGACAGGTGAGAGACAGGTAGAGACAGGTCAGAGACAGGTGGGAGACAGGTGAGAGACAGGTGAGAGACAGGTGAGAGACAGGTAGAGACAGGTAGAGACAGGTAGAGACAGGTGAGAGACAGGTGAGAGACAGGTAGAGACAGGTAGAGACAGGTAGAGACAGGTCAGAGACAGGTGAGAGACAGGTAGAGACAGGTGAGAGACAGGTAGAGACAGGTAGAGACAGGTGAGAGACAGGTAGAGCCAGGTGAGAGACAGATGAGAGACAGGTAGAGACAGGTAGAGACAGGTAGAGACAGGTCAGAGACAGGTGAGAGACAGGTAGAGACAGGTAGAGACAGGTAGAGACAGGTAGAGACAGGTCAGAAACAGGTGAGAGACAGGTGAGAGACAGGTAGAGACAGGTGAGAGACAGGTAGAGACAGGTCAGAGATAGGTGAGAGACAGGTGAGAGACAGGTAGAGACAGGTCAGAGACAGGTAGAGACAGGTAGAGACAGGTAGAGACAGGTCAGAGACAGGTAGAGACAGGTAGAGACAGGTAGATACAGGTCAGAGACAGGTAGAGACAGGTAGAGACAGGTAGAGACAGGTTGAGACAGGTGAGAGACAGGTAGAGACAGGTCAGAGACATGTGAGAGACAGGTGAGAGACAGGTAGAGACAGGTGGGAGACAGGTAGAGACAGGTTGAGACAGGTGGGAGACAGGTGAGAGACAGGTGAGAGACAGGTGGGAGACAGGTAGAGACAGGTTGAGACAGGTGAGAGACAGGTGGGAGACAGGTCAGAGACAGGTAGAGACAGGTAGAGACAGGTGAGAGACAGGTGAGAGACAGGTGGGAGACAGGTAGAGACAGGTCAGAGACAGGTGAGAGACAGGTAGAGACAGGTAGAGACAGGTCAGAGACAGGTGGGAGACAGGTAGAGACAGGTCAGAGACAGGTCAGAGACAGGTGGGAGACAGGTAGAGACAGGTGAGAGACAGGTGAGAGACAGGTGAGAGACAGGTAGAGACAGGTAGAGACAGGTGAGAGACAGGTAGAGACAGGTGAGAGACAGGTAGAGACAGGTAGAGACAGGTGAGAGACAGGTAGAGACAGGTAGAGACAGGTGAGAGACAGGTGAGAGACAGGTAGAGACAGGTAGAGACAGGTCAGAGACAGGTAGAGACAGGTGAGAGACAGGTAGAGACAGGTGAGAGACAGGTGAGAGACAGGTGAGAGACAGGTGAGAGACAGGTAGAGACAGGTCAGAGACAGGTGAGAGACAGGTAGAGACAGGTGAGAGACAGGTAGAGACAGGTAGAGACAGGTAGAGACAGGTGAGAGACAGGTAGAGACAGGTGAGAGACAGGTAGAGACAGGTAGAGGACAGGTGAGAGGACAGGTGAGAGACATGTAGAGACAGGTGAGAGAGACAGGTGAGAGACATGTAGAGACAGGTGAGAGACAGGTCAGAGACAGGTAGAGACAAGTAGAGACAGGTGAGAGACATATACAGACAGGTGAGAGACAGGTAGAGACATGTCAGAGACAGGTGAGAGACAGGTGAGAGACAGGTAGAGACAGGTCAGAGACAGGTGGGAGACAGGTGGGAGACAGGTGAGAGACAGGTAGAGACAGGTCAGAGACAGGTGAGAGACAGGTGGGAGACAGGTGAGAGACAGGTAGAGACAGGTGAGAGACAGGTCAGAGACAGGTAGAGACAGGTAGAGACAGGTGAGAGACAGGTAGAGACAGGTCAGAGACAGGTGGGAGACAGGTGAGAGACAGGTAGAGACAGGTGGGAGACAGGTGAGAGACAGGTGAGAGACAGGTAGAGACAGGTCAGAGAGAGGTGAGAGACAGGTAGAGACAGGTAGAGATAGGTCAGAGACAGGTGGGAGACAGGTGGGAGACAGGTAGAGACAGGTGAGAGACAGGTGAGAGAAAGGTAGAGACAGGTAGAGACAGGTGAGAGACAGGTAGAGACAGGTGAGAGACAGGTAGAGACAGGTGAGAGACAGGTGAGAGACAGGTGGGAGACAGGTAGAGACAGGTAGAGACAGGTGAGAGACAGGTAGAGATAGGTCAGAGACAGGTGGGAGACAGGTAGAGACAGGTGAGAGACAGGTAGAGACAGGTCAGAGACAGGTGGGAGACAGGTAGAGACAGGTAGAGACAGGTAGAGACAGGTGAGAGACAGGTAGAGACAGGTCAGAGACAGGTGGGAGACAGGTAGAGACAGGTGAGAGACAGGTGAGAGACAGGTGAGAGACAGGTAGAGACAGGTCAGAGACAGGTGGGAGACAGGTAGAGACAGGTAGAGACAGGTGAGAGACAGGTGAGAGACAGGTAGAGACAGGTGAGAGACAGGTAGAGACAGGTGAGAGACAGGTAGAGACAGGTCAGAGATAGGTGGGAGACAGGTAGAGACAGGCCAGAGACAGGTGAGAGACAGGTGAGAGACAGGTAGAGACAGGTAGAGACAGGTGAGAGACAGGTCAGAGACAGGTGGGAGACAGGTAGAGACAGGTCAGAGACAGGTAGAGACAGGTGAGAGACAGGTGAGAGACAGGTAGAGACAGGTGAGAGACAGGTAGAGACAGGTGAGAGACAGGTAGAGACAGGTAGAGACAGGTGAGAGACAGGTGAGAGACAGGTAGAGACAGGTAGAGACAGGGTAGAGACAGGTCAGAGACAGGTGAGAGACAGGTAGAGACAGGTGAGAGACAGGTAGAGACAGGTAGAGACAGGTGAGAGACAGGTAGAGACAGGTGAGAGACAGGTGAGAGACAGGTAGAGACAGGTAGAGACAGGTAGAGACAGGTAGAGACAGGTCAGAGACAGGTGAGAGACAGGTAGAGACAGGTAGAGACAGGTAGAGACAGGTAGAGACAGGTGAGAGACAGGTGAGAGACAGGTAGAGACAGGTGAGAGACAGGTAGAGACAGGTGAGAGACAGGTAGAGACAGGTCAGAGATAGGTGAGAGACAGGTGAGAGACAGGTAGAGACAGGTCAGAGACAGGTAGAGACAGGTAGAGACAGGTAGAGACAGGTCAGAGACAGGTAGAGACAGGTAGAGACAGGTCAGAGACAGGTAGAGACAGGTAGAGACAGGTTGAGACAGGTGAGAGACAGGTAGAGACAGGTCAGAGACATGTGAGAGACAGGTGAGAGACAGGTAGAGACAGGTGGGAGACAGGTAGAGACAGGTTGAGACAGGTGGGAGACAGGTGAGAGACGGGTGAGAGACAGGTGGGAGACAGGTAGAGACAGGTTGAGACAGGTGAGAGACAGGTGGGAGACAGGTAGAGACAGGTCAGAGACAGGTAGAGACAGGTAGAGACAGGTGAGAGACAGGTGAGAGACAGGTGGGAGACAGGTAGAGACAGGTCAGAGACAGGTGAGAGACAGGTAGAGACAGGTAGAGACAGGTCAGAGACAGGTGGGAGACAGGTAGAGACAGGTCAGAGACAGGTCAGAGACAGGTGGGAGACAGGTAGAGACAGGTGAGAGACAGGTGAGAGACAGGTGAGAGACAGGTAGAGACAGGTAGAGACAGGTAGAGACAGGTGAGAGACAGGTAGAGACAGGTGAGAGACAGGTAGAGACAGGTCAGAGATAGGTGAGAGACAGGTAGAGACAGGTAGAGACAGGTGAGAGACAGGTAGAGACAGGTGAGAGACAGGTGAGAGACAGGTAGAGACAGGTAGAGACAGGTCAGAGACAGGTAGAGACAGGTGAGAGACAGGTAGAGACAGGTAGAGACAGGTGAGAGACAGGTAGAGACAGGTGAGAGACAGGTGAGAGACAGGTGAGAGACAGGTGAGAGACAGGTAGAGACAGGTCAGAGACAGGTGAGAGACAGGTAGAGACAGGTGAGAGACAGGTAGAGACAGGTAGAGACAGGTGAGAGACAGTTAGAGACAGGTGAGAGACAGGTAGAGACAGGTGAGAGACAGGTAGAGACAGGTAGAGACAGGTGAGAGACAGGTGAGAGACATGTAGAGACAGGTGAGAGACATGTAGAGACAGGTGAGAGACAGGTAGAGACAGGTGAGAGACAGGTAGAGACAGGTCAGAGACAGGTGGGAGACAGGTGGGAGACAGGTGAGAGACAGGTGAGAGACAGGTAGAGACAGGTCAGAGACAGGTGAGAGACAGGTGGGAGACAGGTGAGAGACAGGTAGAGACAGGTGAGAGACAGGTCAGAGACAGGTAGAGACAGGTAGAGACAGGTGAGAGACAGGTAGAGACAGGTCAGAGACAGGTGGGAGACAGGTGAGAGACAGGTAGAGACAGGTGGGAGACAGGTGAGAGACAGGTGAGAGACAGGTAGAGACAGGTCAGAGAGAGGTGAGAGACAGGTAGAGACAGGTAGAGATAGGTCAGAGACAGGTGGGAGACAGGTAGAGACAGGTGAGAGACAGGTGAGAGAAAGGTAGAGACAGGTAGAGACAGGTGAGAGACAGGTAGAGACAGGTGAGAGACAGGTAGAGACAGGTGAGAGACAGGTGAGAGACAGGTGGGAGACAGGTAGAGACAGGTAGAGACAGGTAGAGACAGGTGAGAGACAGGTAGAGATAGGTCAGAGACAGGTAGAGACAGGTAGAGACAGGTAGAGACAGGTGAGAGACAGGTAGAGACAGGTGAGAGACAGGTGAGAGACAGGTCAGAGACAGGTAGAGACAGGTGAGAGACAGGTAGAGACAGGTCAGAGACAGGTGAGAGACAGGTAGAGACAGGTGAGAGACAGGTGAGAGACAGGTAGAGACAGGTGGGAGACAGGTGAGAGACAGGTCAGAGACAGGTAGAGACAGGTGAGAGACAGGTGAGAGACAGGTGAGAGACAGGTAGAGACAGGTGAGAGACAGGTAGAGACAGGTGGGAGACAGGTGGGAGACAGGTGAGAGACAGGTAGAGACAGGTAGAGACAGGTGAGAGACAGGTGAGAGACAGGTGAGAGACAGGTCAGAGACAGGTGAGAGACAGGTAGAGACAGGTGAGAGACAGGTAGAGACAGGTGAGAGACAGGTGAGAGACAGGTGAGAGACAGGTGAGAGACAGGTCAGAGACAGGTGAGAGACAGGTAGAGACAGGTGAGAGACAGGTGAGAGACAGGTGAGAGACAGGTCAGAGACAGGTGAGAGACAGGTGAGAGACAGGTAGAGACAGGTCAGAGACAGGTGAGAGACAGGTAGAGATAGGTCAGAGACAGGTGAGAGACAGGTGGGAGACAGGTAGAGACAGGTGAGAGACAGGTGAGAGAAAGGTAGAGACAGGTAGAGACAGGTGAGAGACAGGTAGAGACAGGTGAGAGACAGGTCAGAGACATGTGAGAGACAGGTGGGAGACAGGTGGGAGACAGGTAGAGACAGGTGAGAGACAGGTAGAGATAGGTCAGAGACAGGTAGAGACAGGTGGGAGACAGGTGAGAGACAGGTCAGAGACAGGTAGAGACAGGTGAGAGACAGGTGAGAGACAGGTAGAGACAGGTGAGAGACAGGTAGAGACAGGTCAGAGACAGGTGAGAGACAGGTGGGAGACAGGTGAGAGACAGGTGAGAGACAGGTGGGAGACAGGTGGGAGAGACAGGTAGAGACAGGTAGAGACAGGTCAGAGACAGGTGAGAGACAGGTAGAGACAGGTAGAGATAGGTCAGAGACAGGTGAGAGACAGGTGGGAGACAGGTAGAGACAGGTCAGAGACAGGTAGAGACAGGTAGAGACAGGTCAGAGACAGGTCAGAGACAGGTAGAGACAGGTAGAGACAGGTAAAGACAGGTAGAGACAGGTGAGAGACAGGTAGAGACGGGTAGAGACAGGTGAGAGACAGGTAGAGACAGGTGAGAGACAGGTGAGAGAGACAGGTAGAGACAGGTCAGAGACAGGTGAGAGACAGGTAGAGACAGGTGAGAGATAGGTAGAGACAGGTCAGAAACAGGTGAGAGACAGGTAGAGACAGGTGAGAGACAGGTAGAGACAGGTAGAGACAGGTGAGAGACAGGTAGAGATAGGTAGAGACAGGTGAGAGACAGGTGAGAGACAGGTAGAGACAGGTGAGAGACAGGTAGAGATAGGTAGAGACAGGTGAGAGATAGGTAGAGACAGGTGAGAGACAGGTAGAGACAGGTGAGAGACAGGTAGAGACAGGTGAGAGACAGGTAGAGACAGGTGAGAGACAGGTAGAGACAGGTAGAGACAGGTGAGAGACAGGTAGAGACAGGTGAGAGACAGGTAGAGATAGGTAGAGACAGGTGAGAGACATGTAGAGACAGGTCAGAGACAGGTGAGAGACAGGTAGAGACAGGTCAGAGACAGGTAGAGACAGGTGAGAGACAGGTGAGAGACAGGTGAGAGACATGTGAGAGACAGGTCAGAGACAGGTAGAGACAGGTAGAGACAGGTGAGAGACAGGTAGAGACAGGTAGAGACAGGTAGAGACAGGTGAGAGACATGTGAGAGACAGGTCGAGACAGGTGAGAGACAGGTAGAGACAGGTAGAGACAGGTAGAGACAGGTGAGAGACAGGTAGAGACAGGTGAGAGACAGGTAGAGGACAGGTGAGAGACAGGTAGAGACAGGTAGAGACAGGTGAGAGACAGGTGAGAGACAGGTAGAGACAGGTGAGAGACAGGTGAGAGACATGTGAGAGACAGGTAGAGACAGGTGAGAGACAGGTAGAGACAGGTGAGAGACAGGTAGAGACAGGTATAGACGGGTAGAGACAGGTAGAGACAGGTAGGGAGACCCTTTTCCACTGAACCGGTTCTTAGCTAACCCCACTCGGCTGCCCGGCAAGAACCAAGAAGCAAGAACCTATACTTCACTCTACATCGGAGGGGTCGAGATTAACCTGAGCAATAACAGTTAATGGCGAGTACGGCAAATACAAGTTGTAACAAGTAGTAGCGCCGAGCAAAGTGACTAGAACGCAACCACACACTTACTGACACACATTCACTTGGGGAATTGGGGATATGTATCAGCTGCTTGTGTGACAGTCAGACAGTGAAGACTTTACAGCGGCCGCTGCCGTGTGAGCTAACGGGAGAATAAACTCTGCCGTGAGCTAACGGGAGAATAAACTCTGCCGTGAGCTAACGGGAGAATAAACTCTGCCGTGAGCTAACGGGAGAATAAACTCTGCCGTGAGCTAACGGGAGAATAAACTCTGCCGTGAGCTAACGGGAGAATAAACTCTCCCGTGAGCTAACGGGAGAATAAACTCCGGTGGACGAGCGGCACTGCAGCGGTCAGTAAATGCCGCTGAACCACATTAATAAACATTGAACCACAGGGTTCTGCTAAAGGACCAGGAGTGTTCTAGAGTTCTATATAATGTTCTCACGGGGATGTGCTGCAGGCTCAGCTGCTCCGGGCAGCCGCTGGCTTCACTGCGACAGAACACCTTCAGCGCCATGATCTCCCGATGGCAGCAAACGTCTCTGAAGATCTGAGACAAACAGAGCGTCAGAAACTGAAGCATTCATGACCTTAACTCTTAATAAATAAAGAATAATTCATAATTAATACATAATAAAGAATAATTAATTTATAATAATTAATAAAAAGAAAGAATAATTCATAATAAGTGAAGAATATAGAAGTGCTCACCTTGTCTTTGAACAGCAGCTCTCTGTCTGCTGGACATGATGGGTTAGGGTGACTGCAGAGAACACAGAGTTACTGAAGACCCTGAACACACCTTTCATTATAATAATAAACAAATGCATAATAAAACAATAAAAAGTAATAATGAAATAATAATAATAATAATAATAATAAAGAGAATAATAGTATTTATAATAAGGTGTTATGACTCCCAGTACCTGAGCAGGTCGCTGATGCAGCTCTGGCAGAACCAATAATGATAATAAAGATAATAATAATATATATATAATATTTAGTACCTCAGTGGCCTGTACTCTGAATCCAGTCCAACAGACCCTGGACATCTCTGAGTTATCTTAACTAACCCTAACAAAAAGATCTCGCTAAGCGATCCTATGACGCTGGTTATCAACTCGGTAACTCAAGCCAGGGTGTCTCTGTCCGGCTGAGTGTGCGTTCACATGAAAGGGGCGGGGCTAGCAACATTTGACCAATCACAAACATGGAGAAGCTACTGACAGCGCAGCGTCATACTTCCTGAATGAAAAGTCAACTATAATATTAGACATATGAAGAAGTTAAACTTTAAACATCCATGACTTAAACACTTGATCCAGGATCAAAGCCACAGAGCTGCACCTGCAAGGTGAACACAGCTGGGAACAGAACAAGTGTTTGAATGTGTACATTAACAGCTTTATGATATCACTGCCCGTCTAAGACACCGTCTGACTTTCATTACATTTGACTCCAGTGTTTCCTCAACTTAATGTGTTTTGCATGTGACACGTCGGCGTCTTCCCTGCATACGGCAGTTTAAACTGTATTTCCTTTATCCTGTAATAATCCTTCAAGGTTGTGTCTTCCTGGTCGAATGTACTTATTGTAAGTCGCTTTGGATAAAAGCGTCAGCTAAATGCAATGTAATGTAATATGACTTGATAGCTTTAAACTCCACACGCTGAACTCTGATTGGTCAGCAGAAGGTACTTTCACTGAGTTGATCTCTTATCTGGAACCTGCTCCGGAGAAGGTTAGGTGTTCAGCATCAGTTACCATTGAGATCTACCCCGGTAAGAAGAGAACCAGAGTCGTAGGACCGGAAACTCAGAGTTAACCCTGAAGTTGCCTCTCTAACCCAGAGTTAACCTGAAGTTACCTCTCTAACTCAGTGTTTACCCTGAAGTTACCTCTCTAACTCAGATTTAACCTGAAGTTACCTCTCTAACTCAGAGTTAACCTGAAGTTACCTCTCTAACTCAGAGTTAACCTGAAGTTACCTCTCTAACTCAGATTTAACCTGAAGTTACCTCTCTAACTCAGAGTTAACCTGAAGTTACCTCTCTAACTCAGAGTTAACCTGAAGTTACCTCTCTAACCCAGAGTTAACCTGAAGTTACCTCTCTAACTCAGATTTAACCTGAAGTTACCTCTCTAACTCAGAGTTAACCTGAAGTTACCTCTCTAACTCAGAGTTAACCCTGAAGTTACCTCTCTAACCCAGAATTAACCTGAAGTTACCTCTCTAACTCAGAGTTAACCTGAAGTTACCTCTCTAACTCAGAGTTAACCCTGAAGTTACCTCTCTAACCCAGAGTTAACCTGAAGTTACCTCTCTAACTCAGAGTTAACCTGAAGTTACCTCTCTAACTCAGAGTTAACCTGAAGTTACCTCTCTAACTCAGAGTTAACCCTAAAGTTACCTCTCTAACCCAGAGTTAACCTGAAGTTACCTCTCTAACTCAGAGTTAACCTGAAGTTACCTCTCTAACCCAGAGTTAACCTGAAGTTACCTCTCTAACCCAGTGTTTACCCTGAAGTTACCTCTCTAACCCAGTTAACCTGAAGTTACCTCTCTAACTCAGAGTTAACCTGAAGTTACCTCTCTAACCCAGAGTTAACCTGAAGTTACCTCTCTAACCCAGAGTTAACCTGAAGTTACCTCTCTAACCCAGAGTTAACCTGAAGTTACCTCTCTAACCCAGAGTTAACCCTGAAGTTACCTCTCTAACCCAGAGTTAACCCTGAAGTTACCTCTCTAACCCAGAGTTAACCCTGAAGTTACCTCTCTTACCCATAGTTAACCCTGAAGTTACCTTTCTAACCCAGAGTTAACCTGAAGTTACCTCTCTAACTCAGAGTTAACCTGAAGTTACCTCTCTAACCCAGAGTTAACCTGAAGTTACCTCTCTAACTCAGAGTTAACCTGAAGTTACCTCTCTAACTCAGATTTAACCTGAAGTTACCTCTCTAACTCAGAGTTAACCTGAAGTTACCTCTCTAACTCAGAGTTAACCTGAAGTTACCTCTCTAACCCAGAGTTAACCTGAAGTTACCTCTCTAACTCAGATTTAACCTGAAGTTACCTCTCTAACTCAGAGTTAACCTGAAGTTACCTCTCTAACTCAGAGTTAACCCTGAAGTTACCTCTCTAACCCAGAGTTAACCTGAAGTTACCTCTCTAACTCAGAGTTAACCTGAAGTTACCTCTCTAACTCAGAGTTAACCCTGAAGTTACCTCTCTAACCCAGAGTTAACATGAAGTTACCTCTCTAACTCAGAGTTAACCTGAAGTTACCTCTCTAACTCAGAGTTAACCTGAAGTTACCTCTCTAACTCAGAGTTAACCCTAAAGTTACCTCTCTAACCCAGAGTTAACCTGAAGTTACCTCTCTAACTCAGAGTTAACCTGAAGTTACCTCTCTAACCCAGAGTTAACCTGAAGTTACCTCTCTAACCCAGTGTTTACCCTGAAGTTACCTCTCTAACCCAGTTAACCTGAAGTTACCTCTCTAACTCAGAGTTAACCTGAAGTTACCTCTCTAACCCAGAGTTAACCTGAAGTTACCTCTCTAACCCAGAGTTAACCTGAAGTTACCTCTCTAACCCAGAGTTAACCCTGAAGTTACCTCTCTAACCCAGAGTTAACCCTGAAGTTACCTCTCTAACCCAGAGTTAACCCTGAAGTTACCTCTCTTACCCATAGTTAACCCTGAAGTTACCTTTCTAACCCAGAGTTAACCTGAAGTTACCTCTCTAACTCAGAGTTAACCTGAAGTTACCTCTCTAACCCAGAGTTAACCTGAAGTTACCTCTCTAACTCAGAGTTAACCTGAAGTTACCTCTCTAACCCAGAGTTAACCCTGAAGTTACCTCTCTAACCCAGAGTTAACCTGAAGTTACCTCTCTAACTCAGAGTTAACCTGAAGTTACCTCTCTAACCCAGAGTTAACCTGAAGTTACCTCTCTAACTCAGAGTTAACCTGAAGTTACCTCTCTAACTCAGAGTTAACCTGAAGTTACCTCTCTAACCCAGAGTTAACCTGAAGTTACCTCTCTAACCCAGAGTTAACCTGAAGTTACCTCTCTAACCCAGAGTTAACCTGAAGTTACCTCTCTAACTCAGAGTTAACCTGAAGTTACCTCTCTAACTCAGAGTTAACCTGAAGTTACCTCTCTAACCCAGAGTTAACCTGAAGTTACCTCTCTAACTCAGAGTTAACCTGAAGTTACCTCTCTAACCCAGAGTTAACCTGAAGTTACCTCTCTAACCCAGAGTTAACCTGAAGTTACCTCTCTAACTCAGAGTTAACCTGAAGTTACCTCTCTAACCCAGAGTTAACCTGAAGTTACCTCTCTAACTCAGAGTTAACCTGAAGTTACCTCTCTAACCCAGAGTTAACCCTGAAGAATATTTAGTACCTCAGGAGGTCACTGATGCAGCTCTGGCAGAACCGATGTCCGCACTCTGTCTGCCTCGGCTGGCACAGAACCAGCCTGCAGGCCTCGCAGCAGTATTTGGGTTCTGGCGGTTCCACAAAGTGGTCCCTGAACCCCCCGTGGAGCGGGAGGAACCCTGCAGGAGAACCTGAACACAGAGGGAGTGGGGCGTTAATACAGAGGGGGGGGGGGGGGGGCGTGAACACCTTCATTGAATCACATCCGGCTGATATCACAGCGCAGTTTACCTTGAGAGGAGGCGGGGTCGCTCGGAGGCCAGGGATTGGCCTGCCGGTTAGGGGGCTGGACCACGGAGAGGGGCGTGGTCAGGGAGGGCGCCACCTGCTGGAGGGGAAGCTGCACCTCCCGCCCCCCCGACATGACCTGAGAGACATATCAATCACCTTTGACCTCAAGAACAATAATAATAATAACAATAATAATAATAACAATAATAATAATACATGTTATTTATATAGCGCTTTTCCTGCTGCTCAGAGCGCTTTATAAAGAATAACATCTGGGGCTCAAAGGGACCGAGGCAGATAAGAAATAGAGCTTTATCTCAGAACAGCTGATCACTGTTTCCTCTCAACTGAAAGTGAATGCAGTCTCTGTGGTGCGTTCAGAGACCTCTCTGTGGTGCGTTCAGGGACCTCTCTTACCTCATTCACACCAACGGTGTTTCAGGGCCGGTTCGGAGCTGGAGCTTGAAAAGCACCGGGTTTTCCTGTTCACACCGCAGCGGAACCGCCTCTTAGCTCCGGAATCCGGTTCGTTTCAAGCACCAAAAAATTGTCCGGCTGGAGCAAAAGCACCGCATACGTCACGCTGACGTCGAGGCGGGGGCATAGACAGATCAACTCCTGAACTACAACAAAAAGCCCGTGTTTTATCCAGTTTGTACACAACGATGGAGAAACTTAACAAGCAGCAGTGGTCCACTGAGGAGACCAGCTACCTGCTGGGGATCTGGTCTTCTGAAGAGGTACAGAGGAAGCTGGAGCACAATCGGCCATTGTTGTTGTTGTCGGTGTCAGTTGTGAGGGGTTTCCGCGTGGGTTGGCTTTATGAAGCAGGCACGCAAACGGTTACGTCATGACGCAAACGATGACGCAATGATGCAGCACCAGTCGGACTCTGGGCGGTGTGAAAAGACCCGGAGCTAAACCGAAGAACCGGTTCTGAACCTGAAAAGCTCTAGCACGGAGATTGAACCGGAGTTGCGTTGGTGTGAATGAGGTATCTGTGGTGCGTTCAGGGACCTCTATGTGGTGTGTTCAGGGACCTCTCTGTGGTGCATTCAGGGACCTCTATGTGGTGCGTTCAGGGACCTCTCTGTGGTGCGTTCAGGGACCTCTATTACCCCCTTTCCCACCAAGGCTTTTCCCATTCTAGCTCCGTGCTAGAGCTTTTCTGGTTCGGAACCGGTTCTTCGGTTTAGCTCCCGCTCTGTTCACACCGCTCAGAGCCTGACTGGTGCTGCGTCATTGCGTCATCGTTTGCGTCATGACGTAACCGTTTGCATGCCCGCTTCATAAAGCCAACCCGCGCGGAAACCCCTCACAGCTCACACTGACAACAACAATGACCGATTGTATTGAAGCGCTACTCGTTTTGCTCTGTCGAAACGAAATGGAAGAAATGGGATGACTTTACTACCAACTTTACAGTCGTTACATGCTACATTCAAAAGTTCTTTACAATCATCATCATCAACTTCAACGACGATTCCGTAGGAGAAAGAAGGTATTATACGTCCTATTCGATGGCGTTAGAGCTAGCTGCTGTTAGCCTCTGCATGCGCCAAGCTCAACATACCCAGCTTTGCAGCATTAATTACTTTGGTATAACATTACAACTGATTCTCAATGTTATTTCCACAGATCATGTTGAAGCTGGCGGAAAAGCGGGTGTCGCGTGTTATTTGGACACAGCCCAGATCCAACGTAAGCGTGACGTATGCGGTGCTTGCTTTCTAGACCGACAACATTTTGGTGCTTGAAACTAACCGGATTCCGGAGCTTAGAGGCGGCTCCGCTGCGGTGTGAACAGGAACAACCGGTGCTTTTCAAGCTCCAGCTCCGAACCGGCCCTGGAACCGCGTTGGTGTGAAAGGGGCATATGTGGTGCTTTCAGGGACCTCTCTGTGGTGCTTTCAGGGACCTCAGACTGTGGTGCGTTCAGGGACCTCTCTGTGGTGCGTTCAGGGACCTCTCTGTGGTGCTTTCAGGGACCTCAGACTGTGGTGCGTTTAGGGACCTATATGTGGTGCGTTCAGGGACCTCTCTGTGATATTCAGCAGAAATAAATGATTTTCAAAGTAAAATATTGACTTTATTTGTTTGTAATTATAATAATGATAAACAACAATAAGTCCAAATGTATTGATGTATTGAATAAGCATCTGAAACCCTGAGGAGAGTTAGTCATATGAAGCTTTAAACAGGGCGGATCACTCCTACCAGACAACACTCATTTGAATATTAATATCAATATAAATATTAAAATATGAGTGATCTGTGGAGATTGATCTGGGCTTGATTTCTCAGGTCTGACTGATTATCGATCTCTAATGTAAACACTGATGCTAACTGTTAGCTTCTTGTTTCTCTGCTTTATGTTCAATAAACATCATTTAGTTCACACACATTATGCTCTATACTTCATGTCAATATTGATGTATTTTAATGTTAGAATCATTTTATTAAAATGGTTTTTAGAACGGTTTTATGTTTGAGTTATTTCTCTATTTATCTTCTGTTTTGCACCAAATACACCAAGGATAGACCTGCTGGGCTATAACCCCGGTTCTGGTCCTGGTCCTGACACACAGTAGCCTCTGTGGAGCTAACGCTGAGCTAACAGTTCTGAGGTGCTGAGGGGTCTGAGGTTCTGAGGGGTCTGAGGGTTCTGAGGGCTCTGACTTACATGAAGTTCCTCCGCTCGGCTCTCTGTCCCCGGGATTCAGACCGTCTCCCCGCCGCGGAGCCTCCGGGCCGGGGGCGGGCTCCTCATGGTCCTGGTTCTAAGGTCCGGGTCCTGCTTCTGCTGTCCGGGTCCTGGTTCTGTTTGTCCGGGTTCAGTCGCTGCTCCTCAGCCTGAGAGATCCAGCAGCTCTGATCACTGGAAACCCCCTCTGCTGCTTCCGCCCAGGAAATCCCCTCTGCAGCTGCAGTACTCAGAGCCTCCTCCATGGGGCACTGTGACCTCTGCAGCTGCAGTACTCAGAGCCTCCTCCAGGGGGTGCTGTGACCTCTGCAGCTGCAGTACTCAGAGCCTATTTATATAACTGTATCTATATATAAAAATATTTAAATATAAAAAAAATGTACATATGAACTTTTTCCACTCTTAATGTTTATTAAGTATTATTACTAAATATAAATAATAAATTATTATTTATACAAAGAAGCGTTTTCTTTTTAATCTCTCTCTCTCCTTTTTGTCATTGTTGGAGAAATCAGCTTAAAACAACATATTGATGTTTATGTAGTGATGCGTGAAGGAAGAGCAGAAACTGCAGAAGAAGAAGGAAATTATTTTATTGAACTTTGGTTTTATGTTCCTGCCCTGAGTGACCAACCCCCCCCCCCACACACACACACACACACACACACACACAGATTAAAATCAGGCCACGCCCACTCCGAGTGACAGGTCCGGTTTCTGATTGGTCCACAGAGAGACGACAGGTAACCCACCTGACCAATAACTGCAGCATCAAGTATAAAATAAAACTAATTAAATACAGGAGACGAAATGTATATAAAATAAAATGAGGGGCGGAGTCAGAGTCACGAGGCCAGGGGCTTCTGGGAGTCGGAGTCCTGAGGAGAAGAGACGCATTAGGAACCAGCAGAGTATATGTCTTTAGACTCTGAGGATTCTGGGATATGTAGTCTAACCTGCTTTGTGTCAGCGACCTCCTCATCCTCAGCAGGACTCTCCTCCATCTTGTCCTCCTCCTCGGCCCCACCCCCATCTGCCACGCCCCCATCAACCACGCCCCCCTCCAGCCCATGCTCCGCCTCCCACTCCTGCAGAACCTCGTCCAGGTTGAACCTTCGTCTGTAGTTCACCAGGAAGTTCTTCACCTGCACCACCGACTTGTTTCCAATCACATCGGAGATGGCCTGGAAGTCCCGCCCATACTTCCTGATGGCTGTGTGTGATTGGACAAGAAAGAGGGTCACTGACCAATCACTGAGGGAGAGGGTTAATCAGTACAGGTGTTCCAGGTGTGTTCCAGGTGTGTTCCAGGTGTTACCTTGTACAGCGAGCAGCTGCTCCTCCGTCGTCCAGCGGGTGTTAAACTTCTGATTCACCTGAAACAACAACAACAACAACATGAACAGCTGTTTTTACTCTACAGAAACCTGGTCTGGGTCTGATCAGCTGACCTCTGAACAGCTGGGTTGCAGTCGAATAGTCCAAAAATCAGCTCCTATCGTCTGACCCTATCGTCTATCCCTAAAGTCTATCATCTGTCCCTAAAGTCTATCCCTAAAGTCTATCGTCTGTCCCTAACGTATATCGTCTATCCCTATCGTCTGTCCCTAACATCTGTCCCTATCATCTGTCCCTAACGTCTGTCCCTAACGTCTGTCCCTATCATCTGTCCCTATCGTCTGTCCCTAACGTCTGTCCCTAACGTCTATCCCTAACGTCTATCGTCTGTCCCTAACGTATATCATCTGTCCCTAACGTCTATCCCTATCGTCTATCGTCTGTCCCTAACGTCTGTCCCTATCGTCTGTCCCTAACGTCTATCCCTATCGTCTATCGTCTGTCCCTAACGTCTGTCCCTATCGTCTGTCCCTAACGTCTGTCCCTATCGTCTGTCCCTATCGTCTGTCCCTAACGTCTGTCCCTATCGTCTGTCCCTAACGTCTATCGTCTGTCCCTAACGTCTGTCCCTATCGTCTGTCCCTATCGTCTATCGTCTGTACCTATCGTCTATCGTCTGTCCCTATCGTCTACCCCTATCGTCTATCCCTAACGTCTATCCCTTGACCTCTGAGTTAAAGGTCACGGGGTTAAGGGATAGTGGATAGGAGAATTCAAAAGGACTTAGGAGAAGAGACTGTGGTACTTTAGAGAATCGACTGCACTTTCACTATCCGACGTGTTTATGATGCGCCAGCGGACGTCCTGAATGTGCGTCTGCTGCTGTGGGGAAACTATGGAAACTACAGTTCTCTATACAGCGGACTACAACATGGATGTTCAATAAGAACGAGGGACTCCTGTGAACTCATCTAGACACTCTGCACCGTGCTCTGATGCTGCTGCTTTATGCTTTATGAACGTGGACAACAGAGAAACATATTCTTCAGGACCAAAGCTGGAATTGAAATAAAAAAGGAAAGTGAAACTTCTGCTCGTCACCAGGGACGGACTGGGGAGAAAAAGTGGCCCGGGGATTAATTAACAGACAGGCCTTTTAATGCACGGCATGTATCGGCCGGCCGGCCAGCGACAAAAGTATGTTACTTAACAAAAACCCCTATGCATTTGATGTTATTCTGGACCATTATTCATATAGTCATCACATTACCTGAACCCTTGAGTTGCCTAGCAAAATAGTTACAGCATATATTTAGTGATTTAAATGTTAACAGATCTTTGAAGCAATAACATCTGGACCCAATTTGCCTGACTTGACGCATGGAATAAAACATGGGCGTAGGAAGCATCCTCAATGTGGGTGAGACAATTTAACAGGGGGTGTGGGCAGGTGGTGGACCTCACCTCCTCTAGGAGGGTCCGGGGGCAAGCTCCCCCGCGAAGATTTTTTTTTTAAATGTTGAAGTTAAATGCATCAATCTGGTCCATTTTGAGAGCAAAATTAGGGACTAAATCTATGGATACATCCATATGAAACAGAACTGTTAACAGATTTACTTTTTCTTTCAACATTTATTTGAACAGCAAGTGGAGGCAAAAGTGACTGCACCCAAAACAATAAACCTGCTAGCTAACTAGCCTACACTCAGTAACAGAATGTGGGCAAAACCCCTCCAGGGAGTGGCCGGAACACTTACAAATGTGGACCGGTTGGATTTAGGCAACAAAAAACCAAAACCAAAAATATTTTTTATTTTTTTGGCCCTCCGGCCCACGCACAGCACCGGCCCACCGGCAAAACTCCCGGTATTCCCAATGGCCAGTCCGCCCCTGCTCGTCCCCCTCTCCCTCCGGTCCACATTAATACAAATGATCCCAATACGTATGATTGATGAAAAGATCTTAAAATCAATACCGATGTATTTATTATAAACGTTAGTCCTTAACATCTATCACTGTGTATATCACCATTCAAACATCTTTTAAAAGTTGAACAAACCCCACAGCTCAGTGAAGACTGTGAGATGTTGACTTTATTTGATCATTTCAGTAAAAACTAACGTTCATATTTCTCTCTTTGATTATAATACTGATGAACGTTCAGAACAAAGCACTTTGGCAACTTACCACATACGTTTTAAAAAGCTTAATAAGCACCGTAACTTTCATGATATCATTTCTCCGTCATAATCGGTTGTTTCCGTGAACGGCCGACTGTTGTATGACGGCAAATGCTGCGGCTGCAATGCATTGTGGGGCAGCATTTTCTCCTCTCCTTTCGGTGAGGGAGGTCCAGTGGTTCCTAAGCTAAAGGAGGCTATAAAGGAAGTTTGAAACCTCCTTTCCTTTCATTTAGAGAATTGGAACGGCACTTATCATGGCTGCCACTGAGGGACTTCCGGGTCATTTCACTCCGTTAGGAAGGTTCCTAAGCTAAATGGACTATTCGACTGCAACCCTGATCTCTGTTGTTTCCCCGACTCAGACTGCAAGGAATCTGGGTGTGACCCTAGATAACAACCTGTCCTTCACTGCAAACATCGCTGCTACAACCCGCTGCTGCAGATACACGCTTTACAACATCAGGAGGATGCGTCCCCAGCTGACCCAGAAAGCCACGCAGGTTCTGGTCCAGGCTCTCGTCATCTCACGCCTAGACTACTGCAACTCCCTCCTGGCTGGTCTACCTGCATGTGCCATCCGACCTCTGCAGCTCATCCAGAATGCAGCGGCTCGTCTGGTCTTCAACCTTCCTAAATTTTCACACACCACTCCGCTCCTCCACTGCCTTCACTGGCTTCCGGTAACTGCTAGAATCCACTTCAAGACACTGGTACTTGCTTACCATGCTGCGAATGGATCTGGCCCTTCCTACATCCAGGACATAGTTAAACCGTACACCCCAGCACTTGCACTCCGCTCTGCATCAGCCAAACGACTCGTTGCGTCCTCGCTGCGAGGGGGACCCAAGTTCCCATCAGCAGAAACACGTGGGTTTGCTATCCTGGCTCCAAGATGGTGGAATGAGCTCCCCATTGACATCAGGACAGCAGATAGCTTACACACCTTCCAGACTGAAAACTCATCTCTTTCGACTCCACTTCCAGCGATAGAACTATTAACAAAACACTTATATACTAATAAAGGGCTGGCTTATCTAAAGCCAGTTGAGTAGCACTTGAAATGTTTGGCTCTATGAAACCTGATGTACTTATATGATTCTGTTTTCTTCAAGGTTGTGTCTTCCTGGTCGAATGTACTTATTGTAAGTCGCTTTGGATAAAAGCGTCAGCTAAATGCAATGTAATGTAATGTAATGAACAGCTGACCTCTGAACAACTGATCTACTCTCTGAACAGCTGATCTACTCTCTGAACAGCTGATCTCTGAACAGCTGATCTACTCTCTGAACAGCTGATCTACTCTCTGAACAGCTGATCTCTGAACAGCTGATCTACTCTCTGAACAGTTGATCTACTCTCTGAACAGCTGATCTCTGAACAGCTGATCTACTCCCTGAACAGTTGATCTACTCTCTGAACAGCTGATCTACTCTCTGAACAGTTGATCGACTCTCTGAACAGCTGATCTACTCTCTGAACAGCTGATCTACTCCCTGAACAGTTGATCTACTCTCTGAACAGCTGATCTCTGAACAGCTGATCTACTCCCTGAACAGTTGATCTACTCTCTGAACAGCTGATCTACTCTCTGAACAGCTGATCTACTCCCTGAACAGTTGATCTACTCTCTGAACAGCTGATCTCTGAACAGCTGATCTACTCCCTGAACAGTTGATCTACTCTCTGAACAGCTGATCTACTCTCTGAACAGTTGATCTACTCCCTGAACAGCTG
The DNA here is from genome assembly GCF_902827175.1 of Gymnodraco acuticeps. NCBI lineage: Eukaryota > Metazoa > Chordata > Actinopteri > Perciformes > Bathydraconidae > Gymnodraco > Gymnodraco acuticeps. The sequence continues at coordinate 84,398 of NW_022992323.1, forward strand.
ACCTCTGAACAGCTGATCTACTCTCTGAACAGCTGATCAGCTGATCTACACTCTGAACAGCTGATCTCTGAACAGCTGATCTACTCTCTGAACAGCTGATCTCTGAACAGCTGATCTACTCTCTGAACAGCTGATCTACTCTCTGAACAGCTGATCTCTGAACAGCTGATCTACTCTCTGAACAGCTGATCTCTGAACAGCTGATATACTCTCTGAACAGCTGATCTCTGAACAGCTGATCTACTCTCTGAACAGCTGATCTCTGAACAGCTGATCTACTCTCTGAACAGCTGATCTACTCTCTGAACAGCTGATCTCTGAACAGCTGATCTACTCTCTGAACAGCTGATCTACTCTCTGAACAGCTGGACCTCTGAACAGCTGACCTCTGAACAGCTGATCTACTCTCTGAACAGCTGATCTCTGAACAGCTGATCTACTCTCTGATCAGCTGATCTCTGAACAGCTGACCTACTCTCTGAACAGCTGATCTCTGAACAGCTGATCTACTCTCTGATCAGCTGATCTCTGAACAGCTGACCTCTGAACAGCTGATCTACTCTCTGAACAGCTGACCTCTGAACAGCTGATCTACTCTCTGAACAGCTGATCTCTGAACAGCTGATCTACTCTCTGATCAGCTGATCTCTGAACAGCTGATCTACTCTCTGATCAGCTGATCTCTGAACAGCTGACCTCTGAACAGCTGATCTACTCTCTGAACAGCTGATCTCTGAACAGCTGATCTACTCTCTGAACAGCTGATCTCTGAACAGCTGATATACTCTCTGAACAGCTGATCTCTGAACAGCTGATCTACTCTCTGAACAGCTGATCTCTGAACAGCTGATCTACTCTCTGAACAGCTGATCTCTGAACAGCTGATCTACTCTCTGAACAGCTGATCTACTCTCTGAACAGCTGGACCTCTGAACAGCTGACCTCTGAACAGCTGATCTCTGAACAGCTGATCTACTCTCTGAACAGCTGATCTACTGACCTACTCTCTGAACAGCTGATCTCTGAACAGCTGATCTACTCTCTGATCAGCTGATCTCTGAACAGCTGATCTACTCTCTGATCAGCTGATCTCTGAACAGCTGACCTCTGAACAGCTGATCTACTCTCTGAACAGCTGACCTCTGAACAGCTGATCTACTCTCTGAACAGCTGATCTCTGAACAGCTGATCTACTCTCTGATCAGCTGATCTCTGAACAGCTGACCTCTGAACAGCTGATCTACTCTCTGAACAGCTGATCTCTGAACAGCTGATCTACTCTCTGAACAGCTGATCTCTGAACAGCTGACCTCTGAACAGCTGATCTACTCTCTGAACAGCTGATCTCTGAACAGCTGATCTTTACCTCTGGTTGTCTGAAGTCATCAACTCCGGAGTAGATCTTCTCCTTCAGAGAGCTGTTGGACTGTTTGATGCTCTGGATCTGATCAACGAGAGAGAGACAGGTGAGAGTTAGACAGGTGAGAGACAGGTGAGAGTTAGACAGGTGAGAGACAGGTGAGAGTTAGACAGGTGAGAGTTAGACAGGTGAGAGACAGACAGGTGAGAGTCAGACAGGTGAGAGACAGGTGAGAGTTAGACAGGTGAGAGACAGGTGAGAGTTAGACAGGTGAGAGACAGGTGAGAGTTAGACAGGTGAGAGTCAGACAGGTGAGAGTCAGACAGGTGAGAGTCAGACAGGTGAGAGTCAGACAGGTGAGAGTCAGACAGGTGAGAGTCAGACAGGTGAGAGACAGGTGAGAGTTAGACAGGTGAGAGACAGGTGAGAGACAGGTGAGAGTCAGACAGGTGAGAGTCAGACAGGTGAGAGTCAGACAGGTGAGAGTCAGACAGGTGAGAGTCAGACAGGTGAGAGTCAGACAGGTGAGAGTTAGACAGGTGAGAGACAGGTGAGAGTTAGACAGGTGAGAGACAGGTGAGAGTTAGACAGGTGAGAGTCAGACAGGTGAGAGTCAGACAGGTGAGAGTCAGACAGGTGAGAGTCAGACAGGTGAGAGTTAGACAGGTGAGAGACAGGTGAGAGTTAGACAGGTGAGAGACAGACAGGTGAGAGTCAGACAGGTGAGAGACAGGTGAGAGTTAGACAGGTGAGAGACAGGTGAGAGTTAGACAGGTGAGAGACAGGTGAGAGTTAGACAGGTGAGAGTCAGACAGGTGAGAGACAGGTGAGAGTCAGACAGGTGAGAGTCAGACAGGTGAGAGTCAGACAGGTGAGAGTCAGACAGGTGAGAGTCAGACAGGTGAGAGTCAGACAGGTGAGAGTCAGACAGGTGAGAGACAGACAGGTGAGAGTCAGACAGGTGAGAGACAGACAGGTGAGAGACAGACAGGTGAGAGTCAGACAGGTGAGAGTCAGACAGGTGAGAGTCAGACAGGTGAGAGACAGACAGGGTGAGAGTCAGACAGGTGAGACAGACATTCAGTCTGACAGACAGGTACCTGTCTCTTGATGGAGACCAGCTGACAGTCCAGCTGTCTGAGGAGACCCTGAGGCGGCTGAGAGGACAGACAGACGACATCCTGCTGGTTCAGGAACATTCCTCTGGGGGGCCGCTTCTTCATCCGCTGAGACGCCTTGCTGCCCACCTGAGGACAGACAGGTAGCAGACAGACAGGTTACTGCTGCCCACCTGAGGACAGGTAGCAGACAGACAGGTTACTGCTGCCCACCTGAGGACAGGTAGCAGACAGACAGGTTACTGCTGCCCACCTGAGGACAGGTAGCAGACAGACAGGTAGCAGACAGACAGGTAGCAGACAGACAGGTAGCAGACAGACAGGTAGCAGACAGACAGGTAGCAGACAGACAGGTAGCAGACAGACAAGTAGCAGACAGACAGACAGACAGGTAGCAGACAGACGGGTAGCAGACAGACAGACAGGTAGCAGACAGACAGACAGGTAGCAGACAGACAGGTAGCAGACAGACAAGTAGCAGACAGACAGACAGACAGACAGGTAGCAGACAGACGGGTAGCAGACAGACAGACAGGTAGCAGACAGACAGACAGGTAGCAGACAGACGGGTAGCAGACAGACAGGTAGCAGACAGACAGGTAGCAGACAGACAGGTAGCAGACAGACAGACAGGTAGCAGACAGACAGGTAGCAGACAGACAAGTAGCAGACAGACAGACAGGTAGCAGACAGACAGGTAGCAGACAGACAAGTAGCAGACAGACAGACAGGTAGCAGACAGACAGGTAGCAGACAGACAGGTAGCAGACAGACAAGTAGCAGACAGACAGACAGGTAGCAGACAGACAGGTAGCAGACAGACAAGTAGCAGACAGACAGACAGGTAGCAGACAGACAGGTAGCAGACAGACAGGTAGCAGACAGACAGACAGGTAGCAGACAGACAGGTAGCAGACAGACAGGTAGCAGACAGACAGGTAGCAGACAGACAGGTAGCAGACAGACAGGTAGCAGACAGACAGACAGGTAGCAGACAGACAGGTAGCAGACAGACAAGTAGCAGACAGACAGACAGACAGGTAGCAGACCAGAGGAGTAGCAGACAGACAGGTAGCAGTACAGCCAGGTAGCAAGAACAGACAGGTAGCAGGACAGACATGAGCAGGTAGGGCCAGACGGACAGGTAGCAGACAGACAGTAGAGACAGACAGGTAGCAGCAAACAGACAGGTAGCAGAAGACAGACAGGTAGCAGACAGACAGACAGGTAGCAGACAGACAGGTAGCAGACAGAAGACAGGTAGCAGACAGACATGGCTAGCAGACCAGACAGGTAGGCAGACAGACAGACAGGTAGCAGACCCAGGGGGGGGGGTAGCAGGGGGACAGGGTAGCAGCAGACAGGTCTCATACAGACAGGTAAGCCAGACAGAACAGGTAGCAGAAGACAGGTAGCCAGACAGACAGGTAGCAGACAGACACGGTAGCAGACAGACAGGTAGCAGACAGACAGACAGGCATAGCCAGACATGACGGCGTATGCAGACAGACAGGCTAACAGACAGACAGGTAGCAGACAGACAGGTAGCAGACAGACAGGTAGCAGACAGACAGGTAACAGACAGACAGGTAGCAGACAGACAGACAGGTAGCAGACAGACAGACAGACAGGTAGCAGACAGACAGGTAGCAGACAGACAGGTAAACAGTGAGAAAGGTTCATTTTCCTCACCTTTAAACTAGCTACTGGTTTGACCTCCGACCTCTCTGATCCAGAACTCACCTGAAACAGTCAGTAAACAGTCAGTAAAGTCAGTTAACAGTAAACAATCAGTAAACAGTAAACAGTCAGTAAAGTCAGTTAACAGTCAGTTAACAGTCAGTAAACAGTCAGTAAACAATCAGTAAACAGTAAACAGTCAGTAAAGTCAGTAAACAGTCAGTAAAGTCAGTAAACAGTCAGTAAACAGTCAGTAAAGTCAGTTAACAGTCAGTTAACAGTAAACAATCAGTAAACAGTCAGTAAACAGTCAGTAAAGTCAGTAAACAGTCAGTTAACAGTAAACAGTCAGTAAAGTCAGTTAACAGTCAGTTAACAGTAAACAATCAGTAAACAGTCAGTAAACAGTCAGTAAACAGTCAGTAAAGTCAGTAAACAGTCAGTAAACAGTCAGTAAACAGTCAGTAAACAGTCAGTAAACAGTCAGTAAAGTCAGTAAACAGTCAGTAAACAGTCAGTAAACAGTCAGTAAACATAACAGTCAGTAAACAGTCAGTAAAGTCAGTTAACAGTCAGTTAACAGTCAGTTAACAGTAAACAGTCAGTAAAGTCAGTAAACAGTCAGTAAAGTCAGTAAACAGTCAGTTAACAGTCAGTTAACAGTCAGTTAACAGTCAGTTAACAGTAAACAGTCAGTAAAGTCAGTAAACAGTCAGTTAACAGTCAGTAAACAGTCAGTAAACAGTCAGTTAACAGTCAGTTAACAGTCAGTTAACCGTAAACAGTCAGTAAAGTCAGTAAACAGTCAGTAAAGTCAGTAAACAGTCAGTAAACAGTCAGTTAACAGTCAGTTAACAGTCAGTTAACAGTCAGTTAACAGTAAACAGTCAGTCAACAGTCAGTAAACAGTCAGTTAACAGTAAACAGTCAGTAAAGTCAGTAAACAGTCAGTTAACAGTCAGTAAACAGTCAGTAAACAGTCAGTTAACAGTCAGTTAACAGTCAGTAAAGTCAGTAAACAGTCAGTAAACAGTCAGTAAACAGTAAACAGTCAGTAAAGTCAGTAAACAGTCAGTAAAGTCAGTAAACAGTCAGTAAACAGTCAGTAAAGTCAGTTAACAGTCAGTTAACAGTAAACAATCAGTAAACAATCAGTAAACAGTCAGTAAACAGTCAGTAAACAGTCAGTAAACAGTCAGTAAAGTCAGTAAACAGTCAGTAAACAGTCAGTAAAGTCAGTAAACAGTCAGTAAAGTCAGTAAACAGTCAGTTAACAGTCAGTTAACAGTCAGTTAACAGTAAACAGTCAGTAAAGTCAGTAAACAGTCAGTAAAGTCAGTAAACAGTCAGTTAACAGTCAGTAAACAGTCAGTTAACAGTAAACAGTCAGTAAAGTCAGTAAACAGTCAGTAAAGTCAGTAAACAGTCAGTTAACAGTCAGTAAACAGTCAGTTAACCGTAAACAGTCAGTAAAGTCAGTAAACAGTCAGTAAAGTCAGTAAACAGTCAGTAAACAGTCAGTAAACAGTCAGTTAACAGTCAGTTAACAGTCAGTTAACAGTAAACAGTCAGTAAAGTCAGTAAACAGTCAGTAAAGTCAGTAAACAGTCAGTTAACAGTCAGTAAACAGTCAGTTAACAGTAAACAGTCAGTAAAGTCAGTAAACAGTCAGTAAAGTCAGTAAACAGTCAGTTAACAGTCAGTTAACAGTCAGTTAACCGTAAACAGTCAGTAAAGTCAGTAAACAGTCAGTAAAGTCAGTAAACAGTCAGTAAACAGTCAGTAAACAGTCAGTTAACAGTCAGTTAACAGTCAGTTAACAGTCAGTTAACAGTAAACAGTCAGTCAACAGTCAGTAAACAGTCAGTTAACAGTAAACAGTCAGTAAAGTCAGTAAACAGTCAGTTAACAGTCAGTAAACAGTCAGTAAACAGTCAGTTAACAGTCAGTTAACAGTCAGTAAAGTCAGTAAACAGTCAGTAAACAGTCAGTAAACAGTAAACAGTCAGTAAAGTCAGTAAACAGTCAGTAAAGTCAGTAAACAGTCAGTAAACAGTCAGTAAAGTCAGTTAACAGTCAGTTAACAGTAAACAATCAGTAAACAGTCAGTAAACAGTCAGTAAACAGTCAGTAAACAGTCAGTAAACAGTCAGTAAACAGTCAGTAAAGTCAGTAAACAGTCAGTAAACAGTCAGTAAACATAACAGTCAGTAAACAGTCAGTAAAGTCAGTTAACAGTCAGTTAACAGTCAGTTAACAGTAAACAGTCAGTAAAGTCAGTAAACAGTCAGTAAAGTCAGTAAACAGTCAGTTAACAGTCAGTAAACAGTCAGTTAACAGTAAACAGTCAGTAAAGTCAGTAAACAGTCAGTAAAGTCAGTAAACAGTCAGTTAACAGTCAGTAAACAGTCAGTTAACAGTCAGTTAACAGTCAGTTAACCGTAAACAGTCAGTAAAGTCAGTAAACAGTCAGTAAAGTCAGTAAACAGTCAGTAAACAGTCAGTAAACAGTCAGTTAACAGTCAGTTAACAGTCAGTTAACAGTCAGTTAACAGTAAACAGTCAGTCAACAGTCAGTAAACAGTCAGTTAACAGTAAACAGTCAGTAAAGTCAGTAAACAGTCAGTTAACAGTCAGTAAACAGTCAGTAAACAGTCAGTTAACAGTCAGTTAACAGTAAACAGTCAGTAAAGTCAGTAAACAGTCAGTAAAGTCAGTAAACAGTCAGTAAAGTCAGTGAACAGTCAGTAAACAGTCAGTAAACATAACAGTCAGTAAACAGTCAGTTAACAGTAAACAGTCAGTAAACAGTCAGTAAACAGTCAGTAAACAGTCAGTTAACAGTCAGTTAACAGTAAACAGTCAGTAAAGTCAGTAAACAGTCAGTAAACAGTCAGTAAAGTCAGTAAACAGTCAGTAAACAGTCAGTAAACAGTCAGTTAACAGTCAGTTAACAATAAACAGTCAGTAAACAGTCAGTAAAGTCAGTAAACAGTCAGTAAAGTCAGTAAACAGTCAGTAAACAGTCAGTAAACAGTCAGTAAAGTCAGTAAACAGTCAGTAAAGTCAGTAAACAGTCAGTAAACAGTCAGTTAACAGTCAGTTAACAGTCAGTTAACAGTCAGTTAACAGTAAACAGTCAGTAAACAGTCAGTAAAGTCAGTAAACAGTCAGTAACCAGTCAGTAAACAGTCAGTAACCAGTCAGTAAAGTCAGTAAACAGTCAGTAAAGACCGCACCTACAGGGTAACTTGAAGAGGGTCCGAGTCCGACCCTTGTCAATTAACTACAGGGGTCCCTCAGGGCTCTGTTCTTGGTCCCCTCCTCTTCTCGCTCGGATCTGTCATTAGCCCGCATGGTTTTTCATACCACTGCTACGCTGATGACACCCAATTAATTCTGTCCTTTCCCCGCTCAGAGACCCAGGTCGTCGCACGCATCTCTGCTTGTCTAGCTGACATCTCTCAGTGGATGTCTGCTCACCACCTCAAGCTCAACCTTGACAAGACTGAACTGCTTTTCCTTCCGGGAAAAGATTGTCCCACTCTTGACCTGACTATCAACATCGGCACCTCAGTTGTTTCCCCGACTCAGACTGCAAGGAATCTGGGTGTGACCCTAGATAACAACCTGTCCTTCACTGCAAACATCGCTGCTACAACCCGTTGCTGCAGATACACACTTTACAACATCAGGAGGATACGTCCCCTCCTGACCCAGAAAGCCACGCAGGTTCTGGTCCAGGCTCTCGTCATCTCACGCCTAGACTACTGCAACTCCCTCCTGGCTGGTCTACCTGCATGTGCCATCCGATCTCTGCAGCTCATCCAGAATGCAGCGGCTCGTCTGGTCTTCAACCTTCCTAAATGTTCCCACACCACGCCGCTCCTCCGCTCAACAAAGCACTTATATACTAATAAAGGACTGGCTTATCTAAAGCCAGTTGAGTAGCACTTGAAATGTTTGGCTCTATGAAACCTGATGTACTTTATGATTCTGTTATCTTCAAGGTTGTGTCTTCCTGGTCGAACGCACTTATTGTAAGTCGCTTTGGATAAAAGCGTCAGCTAAATGCAATGTAATGTAATGTAATGTAAACAGTCAGTAAACAGTCAGTAAAGTCAGTAAACAGTAAACAGTCAGTAACCAGTCAGTAAAGTCAGTAAACAGTCAGTAACCAGTCAGTAAAGTCAGTAAACAGTCAGTAAACAGTAAACAGTCAGTAAAGTCAGTAAACAGTCAGTAAAGTCAGTAAACAGTCAGTAAACAGTTAACAGAAGTGTACCTCCTTCTTGTCATCTTTGTTTTGCTCGATTTCGCAGTCGCTGGGAGGAGTTTTGTCCTCAACTTCATTTTCACTGAAACATTAAAAATAATCAGAAAACATCACAGCATCACATGACTATTACAGATGTATACAATTATACCTGTTTCCTGTTGGTGTGTGTTACCTGTGCAGGTGTCATGTTACCTGGTGTGTTACCTGTGCAGGTGTCATGTTACCTGGTGTGTTACCTGTGCAAGTGTCATGTTACCTGGTGTGCTACCTGTGCAGGTGTCCTGTTACCTGGTGTGTTACCTGTGCAGGTGTCATGTTACCTGGTGTGCTACCTGTGCAGGTGTCATATTACCTGGTGTGTTACCTGTGCAGGTGTCATGTTACCTGGTGTGTTACCTGTGCAGATGTCATGTTACCTGGTGTGTTACCTGTGCAAGTGTCATGTTACCTGGTGTGCTACCTGTGCAGGTGTCATGTTACCTGGTGTGTTACCTGTGCAGGTGTCATGTTACCTGGTGTGTTACCTGTGCAGGTGTCATGTTACCTGGTGTGTTACCTGTGCAAGTGTCATGTTACCTGGTGTGCTACCTGTGCAGGTGTCATGTTACCTGGTGTGTTACCTGTGCAGGTGTCATGTTACCTGGTGTGTTACCTGTGCAGGTGTCATGTTACCTGGTGTGTTACCTGTGCAGGTGTCATGTTACCTGGTGTGTTACCTGTGCAGGTGTCATGTTACCTGGTGTGTTACCTGTGCAAGTGTCATGTTACCTGGTGTGCTACCTGTGCAGGTGTCATGTTACCTGGTGTGTTACCTGTGCAGGTGTCATGTTACCTGGTGTGTTACCTGTGCAGGTGTCATGTTACCTGGTGTGTTACCTGTGCAGGTGTCATGTTACCTGGTGTGCTACCTGTGCAGGTGTCATGTTACCTGGTGTGCTACCTGTGCAGGTGTCATGTTACCTGGTGTGCTACCTGTGCAGGTGTCATGTTACCTGGTGTGCTACCTGTGCCGGTGTCATGTTACCTGGTGTGCTACCTGTGCAGGTATCATGTTACCTGTGCAGGTGTCATTTGACCTGTGTCAGCTCACCTGTCGTCTCTCTCTCTCTTGTTTTTTCGTGTCTGTCGGTCCATCAGACTGGTTTTACTGCGACTTTTCTTCCAGGAGTAATAAAACCGAACCAGACTGGCCATGGTCTTATCAGGTAACTGAGAGAGAGCAGAAACACAGCATAACATCAGTGATACGGGTCTCACTGGTTTAATCTGGTTGTGGTGTTTTGTTCTAACTGGTTTGGATGGTATGAACGGACTGGTACCATCTGCTGGATGCGGTGGAAGCTCTTCCCATGGAAACTGAAGGCCTGTTCAAACAGAACTCGGTCCTCCACCGTCCACTCGTCAGGAAACGGGGTGAAGTTGGGCAGATCTGCCAGAGACTTTTCTACGTTGTGTTTGTGCCAGAAGAGCATCCCCAGAGCCTGGACACAGATACATCCATCACACACACACACACACACACACACATACATAACACATCTGCATACACACACACCTGAAGGGTGCAGCTGATCCTGATCCATCACGCAAATATTTTAAAGTTTACACACAAATTAAAGGTTTACCTGCTCCATGTTGTAGCCGTGTCTCTCTTTGGCGATGGCAATGTACTCGTCCACTGGAACAAAAAACACACCGATCACACACCTGGATCACACACACCTGGATCGCACACACCTGGATCGCACAGACACCTGGATCGCACACACACCTGGATCGCACACACCTGGATCGCACACACCTGGATCGCACACACCTGGATCGCACACACACCTGGATCACACACACCTGGATCACACACACCTGGAGCGCACACACCTAGATCACACACCTAGATCACACACACCTGGATCGCACACATGGATCGCACACACACCTGGATCGCACACACACCTGGATCGCACACACCTGGATCGCACACACCTGGATCGCACACACCTGGATCGCACACACCTGGATCACACACACACCTGGATCGCACACACACCTGGATCGCACACACCTGGATCACACACACCTGGAGCGCACACACCTAGATCACACACACCTGGATCACACACCTGGATCGCACACACCTGGATTACACACCTGGATCACACACACCTGGATCGCACACACCTGGATCACACACACCTGGATCACACACACCTGGATCACACACACAGATCACACACACTTGGATCACACACACCTGGATCACACACACCTGGAGCACACACCTGGAGCCCACACACCTGGATCACACACACCTGGAGCGCACACACCTGGATCACACACACCTGGAGCACACAGCACACCTGGAGCACACACCTGGATCACACACACCTGGATCGCACACACCTGGATCACACACACCTGGATCGCACACACCTGGATCACACACACCTGGAGCACACACACCTGGATCACACACACCTGGAGCACACACACCTGGAGCACACACACCTGGATCGCACACACCTGGATCGCACACACCTGGATCACACACCTGGATCGCACACACCTGGATCACACACACCTGGAGCGCACACACCTGGAGCCCACACCGGGATCACACACACAGATCACACTAGTGTTAATTTCGTTGACTAAAACTATGACGAAATATGTTCGTCAACTACCTTTTTTTCCATGACGAAAACGAGACGGCAGTAAACAATAACTGCAACAAAATCATCATGCAATATCGTTGACGAAAAGTGACGAGACGAAAATGTAGTTTACTAAATAAAAACTATGCCAAAATCATTATCAAAGATAACGTCAGTTTTTCTCCCAGCAGTTCCATTTCCGGCGCTGCGGCTGGGCAGCAGCTGTGTGTCGGTGCTGCGGCTGGGCAGCAGCTGTGTGTCTGTGCTGCGGCTGGGCAGCAGCTGTGTTTCTGTGCTGCAGCTGGGCAGCAGCTGTGTGTCTGTGCTGCGGCTGGGCAGCAGCTGTGTGTCTGTGCTGCGGCTGGGCAGCAGCTGTGTGTCTGTGCTGCGGCTGGGCAGCAGCTGTGTTTCTGTGCTGCGGCTGGGCAGCAGCTGTGTTTCTGTGCTGCGGCTGGGCAGCAGCTGTGTGTCTGTGCTGCGGCTGGGCAGCAGCTGTGTGTCTGGGCAGCGGCACACTGTGAACTGTCAGGAAGACTATGGTCTAACTCATGGTCTAACTAACCTTATTCAACATAAAATAAAATGGCAATGTTACAAGCTGGCTCTGCTTGTAACATAAGGACAACAATTCCACACCGGAGTTGCCCCAAAACAATCATTTATTTTATCCAACACAGTGGTTACAACCAACAATAAAACAGAACAGAGGAGCGGTGTCCTGCTGCACCGAGCAGGGCAGCTGAGAGAGAACGAGAGCCTGTTCTGCAGCCCTCTTATATCCTGGAATCAAGTCCCACAGGTGGGTCCCATCACTGCTGATTACAACAAACACACAGGTTACAGCAGCACCACCTGGTGGACAACCACAGGGTTGTCACCCCCCCCACCCCCCCCCCCCCATATAAAAGAAGTGTCCCCAAGACACTGAAACATCCAAACCAATAACAGAGCTTATACTTACAGCTAATACATAACACATAGCTTACCCGGGTGTAAATGTTACCCTAGTTTACCACTGTCTACTTTCCACATTCACCAAGTCAGCAACCCGGCACCCTGGAAGCAATTAAAGAGCAGGAAAACGCTGGAAAAAAGATGTGAAAACAGGAACAAAACCACCTTAAGGTACTGCTCTCGACAAAGCATCAGCCATCACATTTTCGGAATCTTTGAGATGTCGGATGTCCAAATGGAAAGGCTGTAGAAATAGGGACCATCTCATTAACCGCTGGTTTGGGTTCTGCAAAGACTGTAAAAAGGTCAGGGGATTGTGATCTGTGTATATCACTATTGGCCTATAACCACTCCCTATATACACTTCGAAGTGCTGCAATGCCCAGATCAATGCCAGTGCCTCCTTCTCTACAATCGAGTAGTTCAACTGGTAGGAGTTAAACTGGTAGGAGTTAAACTGGTAGGAGTTCAACTGGTAGGAGTTCAACTGGTAGGAGTTCAACTGGTAGGAGTTAAACTTGCGTGAGAAGTAACTGACCGGGAGCTCCATACCAGAGGCATCTTGCTGTAATAACACGGCACCGGCACCCGTATTACATGCATCCACTTTAAGATGAAAAGGTTCCTCAAGACGCGGGGCTCTCAGCACTGGAGCGCCAATTAGAAGATCCTTAACGTCCTTGAAAGCCTTCTGACACTGAACTGACCAGTTCAACTTCATCCTTGGACTTATCAGGTCAGTCAAGGGAGCAACAACCGAGGAGAAGTTTTCACAAAAACAACGGTAATAACCTACCATGCCAAGAAAACGAGCCAACTCCTTCCTGGTGGTAGGCGGAGGAAACCTCTCAACGGCTTCCACTTTTGCCCTTACTGGACGCACAGTACCCTGACCAACGACCTTACCCAGATATGTCACTGTGGCTTTAACAAACTCACACTTGGCCAAGTTCACAGTGAGATTTTCCCAGACCAGGCGATCAAACAGGGCCTGGATGCGCTGTAGGTGCTCTGACCATGTGTCACTGTACACCACCAAATCATCTAAATACACGGCACACCCTTGTAACCCAGAAACCACGCGGTTCATCAAGCGCTGGAATGTAGCCGGTGCGTTTCTAAGACCAAATGGCATGACCGTGTAAGAGTATAACCCTGTAGGCGTTATAAAGGATGCAATTTCCCTGGCCCGTGGGGTCAGTGGTACTTGCCAGTAACCTTTAAGAAGATCAAACTTGCTTACAAACTTAGCTGCGCCAACTTGATCCACACAATCCTCCATCCGAGGTAGGGGAAAACTATCTGGCTTGGTTACAGCATTTACCTTGCGAAAATCAGTATAGGGTCTAAAAGTTCTGTCAGGTTTAGCCACTAACAAACATGGTGAGGCCCAGCTAAAATGTGAGGGTTCTGCAATGCCATTATCTAGCATGTATGCCACCTCTGACTCTAACTGCTCACGTTTTTCAGGGGAGTTTCTGTAAAACCGCTGTTTTATGGGCGTAACCTCTCCCACGTCAATGTCATGTTCCACCAGATGCGTCCGTGAAGGAACATCTGAAAATAGGGTAGGATATGACCTGATAAGAGCACATATCATCGTGTCTAGACCGTGGCAAATGTTCCAAGAACGTGTCCAGTTTACACAGGGACTCTGAATTATTAAACCGACCTTGTGTTCTACAGTCGAGTTCATCAACCTTGGTTTCCACCAAGGATAGAGACCCTGCCACGTTTAAAGGAACTGCCACAGCTGCCGGTTTAACTTCTGCTTCGCTTACTGAAACAACACGAAAGAAATAGGGCTTTAACAGGTTTATGTGGCACAACTGGGTGGACCTCTTCCTATCTGGCGTGGAGATGACATAATTCTGATCCGACACCTGACACACCACAGAGTAGGGTCCCGCAAATTTTGCCTGAAAAGGGGAAGCAACTAAAGGCAACAAGGCCAGCACTGGATCCCCAGGGCTAAAAGTGCGGTTCTCGGTTTTCCTGTCATACAAGGTCTTCATTGTCTGTTGACTTTTCTCCAACTTCACCTGGGCCTGCCTAACCGCTTCAAAGAGACGCCGTTTTAAACCATTTACATACTCCCGCAGGTTGGCTGGTGGATCAGGAATCTCCCAATCCTCTTTTAGTACTGCTAGCGGGCCCCTAACATGGTGACCAAAAACCAGGTCGTTGGGGCTGAAACCAGTGCTAGACTGTACGACCTCCCTTGCCGCCAACAACAACCAAGGCAAACCTTCTTCCCAGTCACGATTCAACTCATTGCAGTATGAACGTAACAAGGACTTCAGTGTTTGGTGGAACCTCTCAAGTGCTCTGTGGATGGTAAGCGCTCGAGGTTACATGTTAGACCCTCTGTCCTCAGACCCTCTGTCCTCAGACCCTCTGTCCTCAGACCCTCTGTCCTCAGACCCTCTGTCCTCAGACCCTCTGTCCTCAGACCCTCACATCGTACAAGGAAACACTTCCAGAGAAAACCCACAGTTTAAAAGGGAAAAATGGGAGAAACCTCAGGGAGAGCAACAGAGGCGGGATCCCTCTCCCAGGACGGACAGACGTGCAATAGATGCCGTGTGTAAATCCAAGAGATAATACATTTGCAACATAGGTAGTCCAAATGTTTGGAAATGCTTGTGTGTATAATAGGAAGATGAATCCACGAGTATATCCATCCAGGACCTATGATCCAGGACCACAGCCACGACTCAAGATCCAGGGCTCACGATGCAGGACACAGGAGCGCAGGATCATCCATGACTCCGGATCCCGGCGTATATAGACACCAAAAAGAAAGACATTTGGGGAAGCTGGGTTAATGGGAACATGAGAGTACACAGGTATAGACAGAGAGAAGGAAGAAGTAAGATGTCCCCCGACAAACTAAGCCTATATCAGCAAAACTAGGGGCTGCATCTAATCAGCCCTAACTATAAGCTTTATCAAAAAGAAAGGTCTTAAGCGCACTCTTAAAAACGGATAGGGTGTCTGCCGCCCGAACACAAACTGGAAGCTGATTCCACAAATGTGGAGCTTGATAAGAAAAGGCTCTGGCTCCCATTGTACTTTTAGAGACTCTAAGAACAACCAACAACCCTGCATTCTTGGAACGCAATGCCCTAGTAGGACAGTAGGGTATAATGAGTTCTTTAAGGTAAGATGGCGCCTGCCCATTAAGGGCTTTGTAGGTGAGAAGAAGAATTTTAAATTATATCCTGTGTTCTATAGGGAGCCAGTGTAAGGCAGCCAGAACAGGAGTAATGTGGTCACTTTTCCTAACTCTGGTTAGTACACGAGCTGCAGCATTTTGAATCAGCTGAAGCCACTTGACTGACTTCTTGGTACACCCTGATAATAAGGAGTTACAATAATCCAGCCTTGAAGTAACAAATGCATGGACTAGTTTCTCTGCATCGTTTTGAGGCAAGATATGCCTGATTTTTGCAATGTTACGTAGATGGAAGTAGGCGGTCCTTGAGATTGATTTTATGTGGGCGTTAAAGGATAAATCCTGATCAAATATAACACCAAGATTCCTTACAGTCTCACTGGAGGCCAAATTAATGCCATCCATAGTTAGTATATCTTTAGATAATTTGTTTCGTAGATTCTTCGGGCCAAGTACAATAACTTCAGTTTTGGTCGTGTTTAACATCAAAAAGTTTAAGGTCATCCACGTTTTTAAGTCCTTAAGGCAGTCTTGAATTTTATTTAGATGATTAATTTCATCAGGCTTGATTGATAAATATAGTTGAGTATCATCCGCATAACAATGAAAGTTTACAGCAGAGTTCCCGTTAGCCGGTAATTACCGGACTGTGACCGGTAAAATATGCGGAAGTCCGGCAAATCTAAATCTCTCCGGTCAACACGTCCGGTACAAATATTTTGCCCTTAGCGCAAAAAGTGTATTCAAATAAACAATAAATAGATTTTTGTTTTTGTTTGTTTAAATTAAATTATCTTTTGTGTTAATAGGCAAGCGCACTGTAGGCCACGGCGTAATGTGGAACGAACCCGTTACATTTGTTTCATTCAGTAAGATAAAGTGGGCGCACAATAACAACAGGACGACAGAGAGATGAGAAAAATCGGACATGGCAAAGCAAGCTAAGCTTAAAAATTATTTCTTTAAACCAAGCAGGTCTAATGATGATAATACAGACAATGAGATGGCGATAACGCCTGCTGTCAATGAGACCGCAGATGCCTTGGCCCCGGACAGAAAAAAACAAAAATCCCACGCGTTCAGACCCGAATGGAAAGATAAATTCACCTGGCTGAGGTGTGACATTATAGATGGGGAAGAAATTATGTTCTGCACTGCGAGAACTCGGGGGGAAAGAACGGGTTGACCAAAGGAGAAACAAATATGAGAACCTCTGCGCTTATTGAACACAGCCAGAGCAATGAGCACATTTTGTCAGTGAACACAATACCACAACAAACCGCAATGAAAGGCCACTGTGAGAGGGCGAATGAAGCGTCCAACGTGAAGCTATGTTCTCAGCTAAAAGTAGTGTTTCACATGGCTAAAAACGACATTGCAGGTAATCAGTATGCAGGGTTGACTGAGCTACTACGAGAAGTGAAGGCTCCTGATTTTGTCACAGGTGATGGAATTTACCGGCACAGTGATTCCGTTGATGACATGGAAAAGGCCATAGATGAAGTCCTGATTAAGCAGCTGGACGAAAAACTAAAAAAGAGTGACTTTATCGGAATAATCATTGACGAGACGGTTAATATCACTGTGGACAAAAAGCTGATAATATACGCCAAGTTGCAAATTAAAGGAAAAGTGGAGACGTGTTTTTTGGGAAACTATGATGTGCTCTCCGGGACAGCACAGTGTATATTTGACAAGGTGGATGAGGTGCTCCGCGAGAGGGATGTGAAACTGTCAAGCGTCATTGGCCTGGGCTCAGATGGGGCTAGTGTAATGATGGGCAAACGTGCTGGAGTTGGTGCTCTTCTGAAGAGAGAGAGTGCGTTTTGTATTCAGGTGCACTGTGTTGCCCACCGAGCTGCGCTGGCCGCGCTATATGCTGCAAAAGCTGTGGACCAAGTAGGAGTTTACAAGCGCACAGTATCCTCTGTGTACTCATTTTACAAGCACTCAGCCAGCAGGACCAATCGCCTTCGTCAAATGACAGCAACGCTCGGGGATGAAGATGTGAAAAGCCTAAAGCAGCAGTGCGCTGTCCGCTGGTTATCCTTGCACAGGGCAGTGGAGGGTATCAAGCTAAACTGGCCTGCTCTGGTGAAGGAGCTACATGAAGAGGCTGTTGGAGGAAATGCCCAAGCAAAAGGCATCCTTGGTCAAATCCAGCCATACTGCTTTATCACCTGGACTCACGCACTGGCTGATGTGCTACCTGTTATGACCAAACTGAATTTGGTTTTCCAGAAAGAGGATGTCAATCTGGCCACAATCCGACCAATGGTTCACGCATCAGTTGCGGCACTCACACAGTTGAGGGATTCCCCCGGTCCCGAAGAAGAGAGATTTCAGGCAGATTGCCAAAATGGCATGTACAGGGATGTGAATGTGACACACGCAGATGACCGGTCCCGGCAGGCTTTCAGTAATGTCCGCGTACGCTACATTACACATCTTATAGATGCTTTACACAACCGCTTTCCTGAAGAGTCCCTGAGTATTATCACTTGCTTTGACGTCCTTCTGAACCCATCCCGATACCCAGATGCACAAAGTGGTAAGTAGGCCTTCCTAAAATGGTGTCACAAGTTATTTAAATGTGTTTATTTGCGTTACATAAAACAATTCATTATTTCTCCGTCCCTTCAGCTCTTCAAATATACGCTGAACCAGCCCTCAGAACCATTATTGGTCATTTTGGCCAAGGGATTGCCAGCGAGGAAGACTCAGCGCAAGCCAGTGCCCCTCTCATTGATGCCACAAGCGCCCACAGAGATGCCATCCCCGTGATGACAGCACTCCGCAGATACGGAGGCTTGCATTTCTTAACGGCTTGCGAAGTCCTCGTAAGAGATTTAGGCAACATCTATCCTGAGTGGGCCACACTGGCCAAGATAGCATGCGTGATCCCAGTCTCCAGTGTGCCGGCAGAGAGGATTCTCTCTACAGAACAGAATCAAAACAGCGCAGCGAAGTCGGCTCGGCGAGAACAAGGTCACACGGCTCATGCGCATTGCCAGTTGTGGAGAGACACTCAGGACCTTTGATTTTAAATCCGCAGCTACCCACTTCACAGGCCTGAAACAGCGCAGAAAGTAGGCTAAAACATCATAAGCTAGGCATTTTGCTCTAGTTTTGTCAAAGAGTTTGTGTTACAATTTGTTTAAAGGCTATTTGATAACAAGTCGGCAGCTGCAAGCTTTTATTAAAATGCTCACGACAGGCCTATACTCTTTTAGTTTGTGAACAAATAATAATCGTTATGTTTTATTTTATCCGACTATATGTAGGCCTAAAGCTGAAGAACATGGGTTTTTTGTTTATTTTATTATGGCTTGCGTAATATAGGCTATATTTATTTATTTTCCGTTACGCACGATATCGGCAGAACTTGTTTGAACTTTTATTAAAAGTAACTTTTCAATAAAAGATATATCTGAATGCCTTGATTATTTCATCCTTAATATATAGAGTTGTTGTCAATTTGTTTTAAAGCTCAATAAATAACAAAGAAGACCTTTGACCGGGAAATTTCCAATTTGTCCGGAAGATTTATATCCTAACGGACAGGGTGACCGGCACACATTTTTTCTAACGGGAACTCTGGTTTACAGAATGATTCCTTATAATATTGCCTAACAGAAGCATATATAATGTGAACAAAATAGGTCCGAGCACTGAGCCCTGTGGTACTCCATGGCTAACTTTGGTTTGCGTGGAAGATTCATCATTGACACGTACAAACTGAGAGCGTTCAGATAGATAGGACCTAAACCAGTCTAAAGCAGTTCCCTGTATGCCAACTAAGTGCTCTAGTCTTTGCAATAGGATATCATGGTCGATAGTATCAAATGCAGCACTGAGATCGAGCAAAACAAGAATAGAGACACGTCCCTTGTCAGAGGCTATTAGAATGTCATATGTGACTTTAACCAGAGCTGTCTCTGTGCTATGATGTGTTCTAAAGCCAGACTGAACATCTTCAAATAAATCATTGTTTTTTAAGTAATCAGCTGTTTTGCGACCGCTTTCTCAAGAATTATTGAGAGGAACGGAAGATTAGAAATAGGTCTATAATTGGCTAAAACCTCTGGATCGAGGTTGTGCTTTTTAAGAAGCGGTTTTATCACTGCTACTTTGAATGATTGTGGAACATAGCCTGATAATAAAGACATATTCATCATATTTAATAAAGAAGTGCTAATTAATGGAAAAACTTCCTTCAACAGCTTAGTTGGAATTGGGTCTAACATACACGTTGATGGTTTAGAAGAGAGAATCATTGAATTTAATTGTTCAAGGTTTATGGCTGAAAAGCATTCTAGTTTACTATCTAGTGTAATATTAGAACTTACGTTTCCGGGAGCTGTTGATAACACTATACTGGTCAAAGGCAAGAGGTCATTCATTTTGTTTCTAAGAGTAACAATGTTATCGTTAAAAAAGCACATAAAATCATTACTACTGAGTGCTATGGGAATAGAAGGCTCAATCGAGCTGTGGCTCTCTGTCAGCCTGGCTACAGTGCTGAAAAGAAATGTTGCATTATTCTTATTCTCATCTATTAATGAAGAGTAGTAAGCTGCTCTCGCTTTACGCAGTGCTTTCTTATATTCATTGAGAGTAATATGCCAAATTAAACGAGATTCTTCAAGTTTAGTGGAACGCCATATCCTTTCAAGTTGTCTCGACTTTTGCTTTATTTTGCGGGTTTGGGCATTATGCCATGGAGCTAATCTATGTTGTTTTATTTTCTTCTTTTTCAAAGGAGCAACAGAGTCTAATTTTATTCGCAGCGCATCTGTAGCACTATCAACAACATGATCAATTTGGGGTGGTGTACATTTTGTATAAGTTTCCTCCCCTACATGCAGACATGCTATCGAGTTAAGTATTGGTGGAATCTCTCCCTTAAATGTGGCTATAGCACTAACAGATAGGTTTCTGCTGCAGGAGCTTTTGACTAATGCTTTGTAGTCTCGTAACAGTACTTCAAAAGTTACTAAGAAATGGTCGGATAAAGCAGGATTATGCGGTTCGACTAATAGTTGCTCGATTTCAATACCATAAGTCAGAACAAGGTCGAGAGTGTGATTATAGCAGTGGGTTGGTTTATTTACACTGACAGAAACCAACAGAATCTAATATAGAGTTAAATGCAACAGTAAGGCTATTTTTATCATCGTCAACATGAATATTAAAGTCACCTACGATAATTACTTTATCTGTTTTAAGAACCAAAGTTGATAAAAACTCAGAGAATTCAGATAAGAATTCTGAATAAGGACCAGGTGCACGGTACACTGTAACAAATAAGATTGGCTGCAAAGTTTTCCAGGTCGGATGCGTAAGACTAAAAACGAGACTTTCAAAGGAGGTATAATTTAATTTTGATTTAGTATTGATAAGTAAACTTGAGTCAAAGATGGCTGCAACTCCACCTCCTCGGCCCGTGCCTCGGGCAATATGAGTATTGATATGGCTGGGTGGAGTGGCCTCATTTATGCTGACATATTCTTCATGTCTCAACCAAGTTTCAGTGAGACAGCATATATCAATATTATAATCTGATATTAAATCATTTACCAATATTGCTTTAGATGCTAGAGATCTTATGTTTAAGAGACCACATTTAATATTCCTGTTTTGTTGCACTGTAGTAGTTGTTACATTTACTTTTATTAGGTTATTATGTATGACACCTCTATTAGGTTTTACCTTAACTTGTCCTTGGGCAGACACACACACCGCTAATATTGGGTATTTTATTGGGTTCGGGATTCCTATGGATGACTGCCTAGGAGAGAGCGCAGAGAAGCGTGTAAGACTGCGACTCCGCCTCCTGGTCTCAACTCCAGTTTGTCATGGATTAAGTCCACAAAGCCCTGAAATGTTTGCCGAAATGAGATCGGCACCTTCCAAAGTAGGATGAATGCCGTCTCTCTTAATCAGACCAGGTTTTCCCCAGAAGGCTGTCCAATTATTTACGAAGCCCACATTGTTTGCTGGGCACCACCAAGACAACCAGCGCTGAAATGATGACAAGCGGCTATACATGTCATCATTGATCAGATTGGGGAGGGGACCAGAGAAGATTACGGTGTCCGACATTGTTTTAGCATAACTACACACCGACTCCACATTACGTTTGGTGCATTCTGATTGGCGTACACAAACATCATTACCACCGACGTGAATAACAATCCTACTGTATTTACGTGTATTCTTAGCCAGCAGTTTAAGATGCGCCTCAACGTCGCCCGCTCTGGCCCCCGGAATGCATGTGACTGTGGAGGCTTCGGTCTCTAATTTCACGTGTCTCATAATAGAGCTACCAATAACCAGAGTTGGCTTCTCAGCGGGTGTCTCGCTGAGTGGGGAATATCTGTTAGATACGTGAACGGGTTGGTGGGGACCTGCGGGTTTCGCGTTATGCCCCTTCTGAACAGTCACCCAGTCTCCCTGCTGCTCGGGAGTTGCCGGGGGACGGCTAATAGGAGCTACCTTTTGCCGGTCCGCAACGGCTAACATGGGCTTTACTGTAGCTGAGTTACTTTCTAAGATGCGGAGCCGGGCTTCTATGGCTATGATTCCCGCCTCCAACCTAACAACTATACTACATTTAACACATGTACCGGTACCAGTAAAGGAGGCAGGGAAGTAACCAAACATGAGACAGTTAGAGCAGGAAATAGCACCCGAGGGTGGAGAAAGAGCCATGGCTAGCTATCAAGCTAAAGTAGCTACCGTTAGCAAACCCGAAAAGAGTGTAGGCAACTGTGGAGTTACAGTCGCTAAGAGAAGGAGAGTTGTGAGTGCTTAAGCTGTAGTAACGTGTGATTACAACGTCAGGCAGTTGCCGTGATCAAGAGTTTTAAAACGATCGATTAAGATAATAAGCTATCAGCAGCAGAACAGGCACACGGGATACCCGGAGATGACAACAACCGGAAGTTACAACATGCTTACCGCAATAGTGGTCCGTGTAGAAACCGCAGGTCAGCAGATCTGGAGTCCTGATCTGCTGAGCTGTGTCATAAGTTGTGTCATACTCTGCTTAAATACATGTGAAGTGAAGTTAGTACCTTGGTCACTCTGAATAACTTTCGGGATACCAAAGATGGAAATAAACTGACTCAGTTTTTTCACCACAGACTTAGCTGTAATGTTCCTCAATGGATAAACCGCAGGATAACGTGTGGACTGACACATCACCGTCAGCAGATATGAACTTCCAGCCTTAGACTTGGGCAATGGGCCAACACAGTCAATCAGCAGACGATCAAAAGGGGAGGACACTGCCGGAATAGGAGACAGAGGCACAGGTTTAATAGTTTGGTTAGGTTTACCCGTTAATTGACAAGTATGACAAGTCTTAATAAAGACAGAAACAGTCTTCTTCAATCTGGGCCAGTAGAAATACCGCAGCACTCTGTTGTATGTCTTCTGCACTCCCAAGTGACCCGCAACATCATCATGCGCTGTTTTCAATACCCCTTCTCTCAGCTTGTCTGGTATGACAAATTGAAATATTGCTTCCCCAACAAAAACCTCACCATGAGGCGACCATTTCCTTACCAATACCCCCTCTTGTAAGAAATACCCATGGGCTGCACTGATGATTTCCTCAACGGGGCGAACCTGGGACAAGAGCTCCTGCAAAGTTGGACCCTCCTGCTGCTGCTGCTTCGCCAATTCACTACGAGAGACAGACAATGGAACAACAGGTAGCGCCAAAACAATATTCTCAGAAATGACTTTTTTATCTTGTGCTTTATAGGTCTGGGCTCGTGTTACTGCACAAGCTGGAACTATCTTTGTCAGCTTCTTCGCAGGGTCAGCAAGCTCGCCCCTCACTGGCTTAGAGGACACCACTGGTGAAAGAGGCACATCAGGCCACACTCTGCCGCCAGCCAAATCATTTCCGAGGATGACTGCCACTCCCGGAACAGGCAAAGATGGCCGGACTCCCATGGCAACCTCACCCTGCCGTAAATCACAGGACAACACCAACCGACGCTTTGGAGCAGACAGCAACTGCATCCCCATTCCCTTGAACCATACACCACTTCCAGTGTCCGTTACCGAGGAAAATGGAAGAACACCCTCACTTATGTATGAATCGAGAGCACCTGTGTCTCTCAGTATCTTAACAAGGAATATTGTTTCACTTCCTTGCAAAGACACATAACCCTCTCGTATGAAAGGGGCATACCCTGAATCAATTTCATCTGCCAACTGGGAGGGGCGAGGCTTCACCTCTTGCAGGGCTGGTCCGTAGTTAGAAACCGTAGCAGCAACTGGTTGCGGGGTAGTATAGAGTTTAACCGCAGCTATAGCCTCATCCCTAGCAACCTGGTGGGGAAAAGCTGCAAGGGCAACAGCCTGGGAAACTGAACATTTTGGAGTCGCTTGGTTTTTGCAAGTACTGGGCATTCCTTTTTCTGGTGTCCTTTACCCAAACAAAAGTAGCAAGTACTTAGATCTACTTTACCTCTGGGGTCACCAGACCAGTTATTTCTGCTCCCCCAGTCAAATCTCTCCCCTGAATGAATCTTGTGTGTTAACGTGTATTCATCAGCTAACACCCCGGCGTCTGTTACATTTTTAACCTTATGCTCATTCAGGTACGTAGCAACGCGTTCTGGAAGGATATCTTTTAATTGTTCAAGAAGGAACAGTTCCCTCAAATCATTAAGATTTACTACTTCGGAAGCCGTGACCCACCGATTAAATTTCATCGTCAGCTCCCGAACAAGTTCCACATAGGTCTGTCCTTCTGACTTCCTTAGCTTCCTGAACTGCTGACGGTAGGCCTCAGGCACCAACTCATAAGCCTTTAGCACTGCAGTCATTACCCTTAAGTAATCTTCACTGTCAGCCGTACTTAATGCAGAAAATGCTTCTTGAGCCCTACCAGTTAACACACACTGTAACAGCAATGTTTTCTCTGAATCAGACCACTGTCGTCTTTGGCTAAGTCGCTCAAAAAGTCCAAAAAAAGAATCTACAGTCTTCTCCTCGAATTTCGGTAACAACCTCAAGTTATAAGCTACATCAAAAGTAGCTGGGGACACCCCAGAAGAAAGCTTACCCTCTTGGATGAGGTCCAACTTGTAACGCTCTTGTTGCAATTCAGCTTCCCGCACCACTGTAGTTAACCTCAAACGCTCCATCTCAGTTTCCTGGTCACGAGCTCTAGCCCGGTCCTCACGAGCGAGACGTTCACTGTCTTGTTGGTACTGCAGCAGCATTATTTCCTTTCTCTGTTCCAATGTCATTTCACCAAAGTCAAACAAAGAAAAACCTGCACTTCTCTGCCGCTCTGGATTTATATCTGCCTTCACAGCCAACTCCTCCTCGGAGCCATCATCGACAGCCACTGCTGGCAGAACTTCTTGCAGTATCAACTGGGCCTGTAACATAGTCACTATGGTGTCTTTACGACCCTGCTTTGGAACGTCTACTTCAAAATGCTCTGCAATTTTTAACAGTTGGTCTTTAGTACATTTTTCCAGCAGTTCCACATTGGGACACTTCACAAAATCTGTCAATGTAGCCACGATTATGCAAACTCCCTTGAACCTGGTGCACAGACACCTAAACATATATATATATATATTTTGTTTCACTCTGGAATACCTCTCCCCTAGCTAACTGCCTACCCAATACTAGCTATCTTGTCTCACCCTAGTCTTCATGCATGCCACGACAGGTTTTTTAAACACTTACCCAATGACCCGGTAAAGCCCCAGCGAAGCTGTTACTCACCAAGACAGCCACGGACGTGTACCCATGACAATAAAATGTCGAATCATGTTTATGCACAAAAATAACAAACAAAAATAACAAACCAACAAGCTCCCCTGAAGGACATGTTGCTTATGCCTATCAGGAAATGTAATTCCAAAGCTACTCCTCAATGCCCCACACCAGGAACAACCTGTCTAACAATCAAGGCAAACAATTCAAGTAAACAACTATCACCTGGTTCTTGGATCGGACGAGCCCCCTTATGTTACAAGCTGGCTCTGCTTGTAACATAAGGACAACAGCTCAACACAGTTGCCCAAAACAATCATTTATTTTATGCAACACAGTGGTTACAACCAACAATAAAACAGAACAGAGGAGTGGTGTCCTGCTGCACCGAGCAGGGCAGCTGAGAGCGAGCGAGAGCCTGTTCTGCAGCCCTCTTATCTACTGGAACCAGGTGCCACAGGTGGGTCCCATCACTGCTGATTACAACAAACACACAGGTTACAGCAGCACCACCTGGTGGACAACCACAGGGTTGTCACAGGCAACAACCTGGGCTTGGGAGCAGTGGTCGCACTCACGTTAACCGAATACCCCCCCCATCAGCGCGAGTAATTGATAAATTGTGCACTCGACGGGTAATAATGGATTATGACGGAAATGTTACGATCCTGTCCGTCAAAATGACTGACAGCGAAAAAGTCTAAAGCCACCAATGCTTGGGAGAAAGAAACAATGTGATATTTGGGCCCATTTTCGCTACAATGAGGCGGAGAGAAAAAGCGAATGCATTGTTTCATCAGAAGGGAAGCAATGTGGCCAAAACACAGGTACAACACCACAAACCAGATACTCTCTGCAAAGCTGCTTAATCATTCAACCTGCTTTTCATCAAATAAGGACAAGATATAATCTTATTTATTTATATATACTAAAATGACAAATGATTGGTTTTGGCTACTTTGACTGAAATGTTCTATATAATCTGATGACTAAAAAAGTTTTCATTGACAAAAAGTAGACTAAAATAATTATTTTTTCTTTGACTAAAATAAGACTAAAATGCTCAGACTTTTAGTCGACTAAAACTTGACTAAATAAAAACAGGATGAAGGTGACTAAATATGACTGAAACTAAAAAGGAAATTTAACACAGGACTAAGACTAAAACTAAATAAAAAAATAGCTGACGAAATTAACACTAGATCACACACACCTGGATCTCACACACCTGGATCGCACACACCTGGATCGCACACACCTGGATCACACACACCTGGATCGCACACACCTGGATCACACACACCTGGAGCGCACACACCTGGATCGCACACACCTGGATCACACACACCTGGATCACACACACCTGGATCGCACACACCTGGATCACACACACCTGGAGCGCACACACCTGGATCTCACACACCTGGATCGCACACACCTGGATCGCACACACCTGGATCGCACACACCTGGATCACACACACCTGGTTCGCACACACCTGGAGCACACACACCTGGAGAACACACACCTGGAGACACACACCTGGAGCACACACACCTGGAGCACACACACCTGGACGCACACACCTGGAGCACACACACCTGGATCGCACACACCTGGAGCACACACACCTGGATCGCACACACCTGGATCACACACACCTGGATCGCACACACCTGGATCACACACACCTGGATCACACACACCTGGATCACACACACCTGGATCACACACACCTGGAGCACACACACCTGGATCACACACCTGGAGCACACACACCTGGATCGCACACACCTGGATCGCACACACCTGGATCGCACACACCTGGATCGCACACACCTGGATCGCACACACCTGGATCACACACACCTGGAGCGCACACACACGGATCACACACCTGGAGCACACACACCTGGATCACACACCTGGATCACACACACCTGGATCACACACACCTGGATCACACACACGGATCACACACCTGGAGCACACACACCTGGATCACACACCTGGATCACACACACCTGGACACACACCTGGATCACACACACCTGGATCACACACACCTGGATCACACACCTGGATCTCACACACCTGGAGCACACACACCTGGATCGCACACACCTGGAGCACACACACCTGGAGCACACACACCTGGATCGCACACACCTGGAGCACACACACCTGGATCGCACACACCTGGATCACACACCTGGATCACACACACCTGGAGCGCACACACCTGGATCACACACCTGGATCACACACACCTGGAGCACACACACCTGGATCGCACACACCTGGATCTCACACACCTGGAGCACACACACCTGGAGCACACACACCTGGATCGCACACACCTGGAGCACACACACCTGGATCGCACACACCTGGAGCACACACACCTGGATCGCACACACCTGGATCACACACCTGGATCACACACACCTGGAGCGCACACACCTGGATCACACACCTGGATCACACACACCTGGATCACACACCTGGATCACACACCTGGATCACACACCTGGATCACACACCTGGATCACACACACCTGGAGCACACACACCTGGATCACACACACCTGGATCGCACACACCTGGATCGCACACACCTGGATCACACACACATGGATCGCACACACCTGGATCACACACACCTGGAGCGCACACACGGATCACACACCTGGAGCGCACACACCTGGATCACACACGGATCACACACACCTGGATCACACACACCTGGATCACACACACCTGGATCACACACC
>NW_022992324.1:0-77517 GCF_902827175.1 Gymnodraco acuticeps
ACAAATACCTGTACTTTCTACTTCTTACATGTTGAACTCAAATCCTGTACTTTCTACTTCTTACATGTTGAACTCAAATACCTGTACTTTCTACTTCTTACATGTTGACACAAAACCTGTACTTTCTACTTCTACTTACATGTTGAACTCAAATACCTGTACTTTCTACTTCTTACATGTTGAACACAAACACCTGTACTTTCTACTTCTTACATGTTGAACTCAAATACCTGTTACTTTCTACTTTCTTACATGTTGACCCAAATCCTGTACTTTCTACTTCTCTCTTTCCAAACAGCTGGTTCCTTTAGTCTGAATGTGTTTTTGGTGCGTGATCATTATCTTTAGAGTCATGCGTCCTATTGATTTGAACACGATCCGTGTATCCATCATTTCCTGGTCTTCTCTAAAGAAGAGGGACCAATGGAAACGTTGTCATGTTGCCGTTGTTCAGCATGGAAACATTCATTAGCTAACAATGACATTATTGTTCTATTAATATAAAGGGAGGTCAGGTACTCTTTAAAGCAGCTGCTAGTTATGGGTACTTTTTACTGAAGTACATTTCAAAGCCTCTTTACTTTGACTTGAGTAAAGAAGTTTAGTCAGTACTTCTACTTTCACCAGAGTATTTTTAAACACGAGTATCTGTTCTTCTACTTAAGTAAAGGATGTGTGTACTTTTGCCATCTCTGTCCACCAGTAATCTTCTGTCTGTCTTCTCAAACCAGCACCTCCACATGCCAATTATTTTCAACATTGATCTCCTGAATCTCAGTAAGTGCTGCCTATCTTAATTTAATTTTTCACCAGTGTCCAGCTGTCTCCTCGCTCGCTGACTTATCGACCAGATTGCAAAAATAATGGCATCCACTGATCTCGGGCTTTGTGCTGGGATTTGTCTTGCAGATTCCCCGGATGATTATTTAGCGAGGAGGAGGTCAGAGCGTGCGTCGGCTTGTCTGCTTGTCGCTGAACTGTGTGGCATTTTGTGTTTGCTTTTGTCTCTTCCTTGTGTACGTCTGAGCGAATCTGGAGGAGGATCTCCATCATTCCTCATTTTGCTTATTTGAGATGAAGGCTTCCTGTGCTTGTGGGAGGGGGGGGGGGCATTGGGTTCATATCTATATGTACCTTTGTAGACATTACTAGTCGAACCAATGACTTCATCTGAGTTTAAGGATGATCATTGGCACGCAGAACTGGGATCAGCCC
Organism: Gymnodraco acuticeps; assembly: GCF_902827175.1. Lineage (NCBI taxonomy): Eukaryota > Metazoa > Chordata > Actinopteri > Perciformes > Bathydraconidae > Gymnodraco > Gymnodraco acuticeps. Next base: position 1,216 of record NW_022992324.1, read on the forward strand.
GGGACTCTCGACCGGCCCACTTCGGTACAGCCGGCCCACCTCGGTCCCGATGGCCAGTCCGCCCCTGTTGGCACGTCATGCTTCCTGTCAACAAAACATTACAGTTAGTGATAAAGGCAAACTGCAAAAATAATCGTATTTTCTTGGATAAATCTGCTATTATTTTCCTTTATATAATCTGTTGTTTCACCTTGTTAACTTGAAGTCTGCTATTACACAACCCAAACTCAGATATGTATTTATCTTCATTCGTATCAACGTTTTACTTGGTTGTGATATCTCGTTTTAACAGTTACTCATATCATGTTATTTTTAATTGTATTATCTTTGTGTGAATCTGTACCGTCCTGTTTTTCTGTCTCACTGAATTTCCCTCACTGGATAAATAAAGGTCCATCTTATCTTATTTCATTGGCTTATATGGAGTGTATTCTTGATAGTAATCTCAATATTTTGCTAAGATTGAGTCAAAATAAATGTAATAATGACACATCCATTTATTGTTCCTGGAATTATGAAAGCAGTGTTGCTTTAAAAAAACTCATCAAACTTGTTTTCATGGGAGCGAAGGAGGAGTTCTGACTTCTGTAGAAAAAAGTACAGAAATCCATAATTTTGTTTCATAGTGTTTATAATGTATGTAATGATTTCTTTATTTTGTTTAGTTTTAGATGAGAAAATACTTGATTTTAGAGAATAACTACACTATGCAAATCATACACGGCAGTGGTTGAATTTGATTGACACACGTTTTATGTCATGGCTAATAATTTGACCAATATGTATCCCAACTATTGCACCCAACATCCATTGATGTATCTAAAAACATGAGCTCCTGTCTGTTTACTTATTATTCAAGCTGCACATTTTCTTGTAATTTCTGTACTTTTGTATTATGTTTGGTTTAGTGTGCAACTTATGCTAAAACAAATGCCTCTTTTATGCCATTCTGCTAAAGTGGCGGTCAACACATATGTCATGCTTGAATACATGTATTTGACACTTACTGTCACTGGCTGGTAGCCGCCTATAGGTATGTATATTTATGACTAAATTCTTTCCACTTTTTATAAAATGTACTTTTGTGTAGAATGCTTGGGGATGGATGTATCACTTTTGTGTTATCATAAAGGTATAGCTAAAAGGAGATTGGTGATATTAACAAAATAACTCTGAACACCGCCTATTTAATAATGTTGAAGAGTCCATTTGAAACTGCACACACACGCACACACACACCACACACACACACACACACACACACACACACACACACACACACACACACACACACCCACACACACACAGCACAGCACGCCGAATTCTCTAAACCAACATGTTTTTGACCCGGCGATGACATCCATTAGAGGAACTCTCAGAGTGAAAGCCTCCCTGGTTGATCCTGAAATCCATTTTACTTTCAGCTCAGGTATGTGGCACTCCACACTGGGTTGTTAAAGAGGGGTTTTAAGTGTGTGTGTGTGTTGTGTGTGTGTGTGGGTGTGTGTGTGTGTGTGTGTGTGTTGGTGTGTGTGTGTGTGTGTGTGTGTGTGTGTGTGTGTGTGTGGTGTGTGGTTGTGTGTGTGTGTGTGTGTGCGTGCGCTTGATAGGGATTTCTGTTTTTTACCTACCCTCTCGTTGCGCTCTGCTGCTTCTTTGTGTGCTGAGAGGAGGCAGCGATGGAGGGGAAACCAAAAGAGAGGAGGTGGTGTTGGTGGTGGTGGTGGGGGGTCCAGCTCTCAACCACTTCAACACATTCAACAGAAAGCTCTCACTGCTCTCGGACAAGAAGAAAATCCTTTATGTGAACCGTCATGTATAACGATGAGCACTATACTGAAGTTATGTTTGGTATTTTACAACAGGGAGACAGTGGTGATGAAGAGGAGACACCTTAGTTTAGACAGTGGCTGTACAGCACCAAATGTCCTTTTTTTGATCTATTTGCTAAATTGCTGAATATGTGCATTAGGCAGAGCTGTGGAAAATTGGTTTAATAGCCCTTAATAATATAACCATATGCCACAACCAGTGAACATCTCAATCAATCAATCAATGTTTATTTATATAGCCCAATATCACAAATGCTACATTCGTCTCAGTGGACTTCACAGTTTGTACAGAATATCAGTATGACAATACGACCCCTCTGTCCTTAGACCCTCTGTCCTTAGACCCTCTGTCCTTAGAACCCTCTGTCCTTAGACCCTCCACATCGTACACAATCTCATTCCCTTTACTTACAGTAATTTCTTCAATCTGGGTAAAACGTAGTACTTGTGTCATATTACTGTATCGCGACAGGGTAGCATCCCTTGCATCAAAAGCAATAGGTTACTAGTTAAAATAGATTTCATCGTAACTTCTGCTGAGGAAGCTCCTTAATTCAGTCCTCTGTTAGGTTTTTCAGTATTTTTACCGATTCAGTAGTTGTGCATCTGCACACACACATGGTTCGAACCAACACACCAGTCCTATATCATGTTTACACATCCCTGAGTACACAGTATTAAGCTATCTATTTTTGCTGCCATGAGTGTGTATTTAGTCAACAAAGAAGACTGGCAAAATATCAATGTGTTACCCCTTGTTTGTGATATCTCGTTTTAACAGTTTACTTATATAATGTTATTTTAATTGTATTAATCCTTAAAGGGTCCCATGTCATGGACCATTGTCTACTGATCATAGTTTCCATTGTTTGAGGTCTACAGAATAGATTTACATTGTTCATGTTCCAAACTCACATTGGTTTCTCACAGCATCTCTGTATAGTCTGTGTATTCACTCTCTGTCCTAAACGCTTGTTGGAGCTCCTGCCCCCACCCCTCCCTGTGAGCCCAGTGTGCTCTGATTGGTCGGGACGTTGCGAGGCTCGTTGGCTGCGAGGGGAGGCGGACAGGTTTCCGGGTCGGCGATACAGCGAGAACAAGCGAAACTCATCCCGAGCACACAAAACACTCACAGCCGAAGTAAAAACAATAATTGTGGCAGACCGTTAACATGCAGAAAAACACACAAGGGGAACGGGTAATAACCGGAAAAGCATCACATGGGCCCTTTAATGGCACATTTCCACTGCAGCGGGGTAGCCCCGTTTAAGCGTCCCTAAGCGTCCTCGCTCAGGCCTCGGGCTGCCTCGCTGGCCGTCCGAGGCCGTGGCGCATTGCCATTACAGTTTAGGACCAAGGAACGTCGTCACCTCCTCGGTCGACCACGTTGTGCTTTTCTTTGATGTTGCCATTTTTGTAGCTCCTCCGTTTACAAAAATGCTGTGTATAAAAATGCTGCAAGCTTGCTTCTAGATATATGCGACGCTAGGGATGATCTCGCGCGCGATCTTGTGACGTTTCTCTCTGACCAATCAGCAGTCGAGAGTGTTGACGTCAATAGTTCAGCCCTGGTCTGATAGAACCACGATTTTATGGGGCCGGAAAAAGAGGGAAAAAGTACCCGCTAGCCGGGGCTACGCTATATGGAAAGGCCACCAAAAACTGGCCTGGCCGCTTGAGGACGATTAAGGACGCTTAAACAGGGCTACCCGCTGCAGTGGAAATGCGCCATAAGTGTAACTGTACTGTCCTGTTTTCACTCTCACTCTGTTGCTGCTTTAACTTCTGAATTTCATTTGACCATTACGTATCCAAACAAGTGCTCCCCAAAATCCAATGATGTATCTAAAAACATGAGCTACTAACCGTTTAATTATTGTTTAAGCTGCTAATAATATTTTGGGATATTTGACTATCTTGCTTGGTATTTTACAACAGGGAGCTGAGACAGTGGTGATGAAGAGGGGACACCACCGTTTAGACAGTGGCCATACAGCACCAAATGTGTCAAGAAATCATAGTTTGGACTTCACACACACACACACACACACACACACACACACACCACACACACACCACAGGCACACACACACAACACAACACACACTGTATGATGACTAATGAACTCCAGGATTGCTTTCATTTTCAATGTGAAGTCGTAATAACAGTATGGGCTGTGCAAACCAGCTCCGATTTTGTGTTTCAAAGGTATAATGGACACTGTCTAACATTTCTGAGCTGTGTGTGTGTGATTGTCGCATGTCCACACACACATACACACACCACACAACACACACACACAACACCTGCACACACACCTTCAGCTGAAGCTCCTCTGCTGTGTGTGCATGCTTCGGCTCTGCTAGCTTCCTGTTTATCTTCCTTCCAGCAGAACCTGTTGCAAGCAGCTCACTAATTGCCATGGGACGGTGCCAAGCACTCCAGTGACAGATGTTTGGGCTGGATGGTGGCTAATGAAGATCAGCTGGAAAACATCCATTGGACTATCCTCTGGAGGGCTCCCATGATTCATTATGCCTGTGTTCATGCCAGAGGCCACTGGATCCACATTATCAGCCAGCACAGATCCCGGTAAATGTGAAGGCTTAGCCATGCAATGAGCTGAAGACTCCGAATTTAGATGATTAGTTTGTTATTGACACATTTTGTATTCAGTGGAAGCAATATTGTCTTTTAATTAGCCGGTCAATGTTGTTATTGGTTTTCGAATTAACAGCCTTAAGCATTTAATGACATCCATCCACTGCTGGGGGAAAACAAACATGGTTTCATTTCCAAACTGTAGATGAGAAAACAATTGCTAAAAGTGAGAGTGTTACTTCAAGTTGTAATCAATTAATGTTTTTTAATGAATGTATCCTCATTAAGTCCAGTTATATTGTGAATTCTCCATAATATACTCGACAAAATGTTCCACCAGCAGTTCTTTTACCAGACAATGCCAAAGCTAAACTTAATCTTAAGGGTTTTTATTGACCTCACGTTGTATATCTGGCAAACAGAATTATTTAATATCAACAAGATTAAGGTCTAACACTTCATAAAGTCTTACACTAAAGGCATGTTGTATAAAATGCACGATATGTAACTTTACGTTGCTGGCTTTATCCATTAGTTCTGTATCAGGCGGATATCTGCAAAAGATATCTTGTACATTTTGTTCACATGTCTTTTTTGTGTATTCAAGGGTGGGTGATACTTTTAGATTGGTATATATGGTTTAGCAATACAATATGTTTCTACGTTGAAAGGGTAAAGTGTGTTGAATGCATAATTTGTCTTCTTTTACAGCTTTTATTTAAAGTGACAATAATGATGAATAATTGGACAAAGGAGCTTTAAAGTAACATGTATTTAACAAGCTATAGCAGTTGAACCAATCAGACGGTGGATCATCAGTTGAATACCTCCTTCTAGAAAAGGATATTTTATTATTTTTGTATAGCTGAGTTTAACAAATCTGGACTGTTTTTCTAGGCTATTCAGTGTCCTTGTGAAACATATCTGGGACATTCATACTCACCTCACTGAGAGGAACTCTTACTAAAACACACATTAATGGCAAATAAATTCATGACCTTCTTTTTCTTTTCCCATTTCACACCAGCTCATTAGTCCTCATTATTATCACCGGTGGTTAGCGAGGTGACGCGGCCGCCATACAGACGGCACTCAAACCGGACAGCTTCAATAACTGTCAGAGCTCCACGAGCGCAGCATGTATGCTAATCACCCCAGAGAATACAGCCAATTGATTCTAATTGGTTTGCTTCCAATGGTGGAGAGGCGGCCGAAGGTTACTCTCAAGGTTTCGGCTGAATGGAGGCAGGACTAATCCAGCACACAATGAGGCATATGGGACTAGTGTCTTTTGCAAATCTGTGTGCAGAATGAGGACTAAAGCCTGAGGTTCTCTTCTCTAAAGGGGCGAGCGCTGAATGGCTGGGAGTGGCCTGGGAGCATAATTGACGCGCTGCCTTCCTGCTGGCGTGTAAAACATGAATTCATTCATTATGGGTTGGTTAAAAAGAGAGTCAAAAGGAGAGTATCAGACAGATGTGGATCGATTATTGGGGTTGTTGCTCAATAATTAGAAAGACAGATACACGTAAGGTACAACACATGTTCAGGTTAAAGTGTACAAAATGTTTGTTGTTTTCTTTGTATTGTTTCTGTTCTGATTTCATGTAAAGCGTCTTTGAGCACGAGGAAAAGCGCTATAAAAATCCCATGTGTTATAATTATTATTAAAAAAAATGATCTTGAATCAGTGGCTACTGTATTCAAACCAGTATCCCAAAAGGTTTTTAATATTATAACGAATGCATTCTCCATATTTTATTGTTATCGGCAAATGCTCAAAAAACATTTCCATTTAGGCCGGGTTCCAGCTGGTTATAGCAATGTTTTCAAAGAATAAGGGGGCTTCAGTAATCTGAGGCATGTTCCTGCTACTGCTAACAACTTTAAATTAGGGCCGGGGACTCGATTACAAAAATTAATCTAATTAATTAGAGGCTTTGTATTTAATTAATCGAATTAATCGCATTTTTAATCGCATATACATATTTGACCTAAGAACAGTGAGAAGCAATTTTGTTTTCACATGGATTTTAGTATACCATTAGGCGCATTCACACCGCAGTACTTTCCCACAAAGGTTCATGAGAATTTAGTTCATGAGAACTCTTTGAACCTGGGGGAGGATTAGGCAAATGAAGCCGCTGACGGCACTTCTTCTTCTTCTGCTTTGGGTTTACTGGCAGGCCGCAAACCACTTCACGGCGTATACTGCCGCCCAAAGTCCCCGGCCGGAAGTCCCCGGAGTTGGGGACTGGCTTCAGTAGAAGCTGCTGGGACTCCCAGCAGCTTCTACTGAAGCCTTCCGAGTAAATCGCCAGAAAACGCCGACACCTCCTCATCTCCACCGCTCCTATGTTTTATTTTGGTGTTGCCATAAAGTTAGTCTCTCTGCGTTTCTGCGCTGGGCTAATGCTAATAATGCTAATGCGAGGATAATAAAAATGGCGGCTTCACAAAACTTTTGGGAGTTTTTACGGGGCGTGGTTTGCAATCCGCCCAGCCAATTCAGAAATATAGCTCTTTTCTCACAAGAGAGCCGCACGAAAGTCCTGCTCTCTAGCAGCTCTCTGCTCTCTAGCAGGGACTTTCGTGGGGGTAAAAAGGTTCTCATTACTAATTTGAGTACCGGCTCTTTTTAGTGTGAACGCGATAAAAGAGGCTAACGTCCACGCTAGCTTCCACGCTAGCTGCTATATGTTTTTGCATTGAGGTGATACTTGAGGCTTGATGTGCTGCGGTGATATGCGAATTCCTTTTTGCATAATTTGCACACAACCGTGCTCTTATCGACGCTTCCATCCGTCCGTTTTTTAAAACAACATTTCCCACTGTTGTTTCACTGTGGTTTGTTGTTGTCTGAAGTCATGAACGTTAGTTGGTGCTCCAGTATAATCGGTACGCCTGAAACTCATCCAGTGAGAAACGTTCCGCGGTGCAAAAAATAAGTGCGATTAAAATGCGTTAATTTTTTTAACGCGTTAATTTTTGTGTAATTAATTAATCTTAATTAACGCGTTAAAGTCCCCGGCCCTACTTTAAATACAAACTAGGTGGGTCCAGTTTAATTAAACTCCAGGACTCTGAGCCGTGCTTTATACTACTTTTAGTAAGAATCTAATACAAATCTAATTAAAATCACGTCTTATTTATGTAGCCCAGGGGTGCCCAACCTTTTTTGAACCGAGAGCTACTTTTAAAGTTGCCAGTCTGCTGAGATCTACCAGTCCAAATAGAGAGGCGTAGCCATTACTACCAGGTAAATACACACTTCTACTTGAATAAAACTGACATTTGTACGATTATTACTTCATAAATTACTGCAGATCCTTTATCTTACCTCTTTCTAATCTACACACATACAAGTATTTAACTGAAGTTACACAACAGTGTTGTTGATACAGAGTTGGAGTTTATTCACACGTCACATACTACAAGTGGGTAATGTTTTCAAGAAACATTGAACAGTGCTGCCAAATATGACACAGGAAAAAAAGAAAATACTCTGAATCCTTTCTTTGCCATGATATAAAAATAGTGTTGCTACAAAAGTATAAATTAGGCTTACTAATAAGACAACTCAGATCTGAAGCTACACAGGAATCTGCTGCCAAAGTGCAATAAAAAAGACAAAATTAATAGAATCAAACCCTTTTGTTGTTGCATTTTAGTAGAGTATACAAATAAATGCCTTTAAAATAGGATGCAAGCAACACTAGTTTCTTAACCTGAATTGATAATAGACTATAATCAATTTAAGTTTGCATTCTTATACCATTTTGTACAATAATTATAATGAATGAGTTCAAACAAACAAAAACTTACAGCTGATTAATAATGGTATCTATTATATCAAAAACCTGAAATGCTGTTATTTTTACTGTCCCCCAAAAGCGCGTCGCAGCCTCCAGGAAAGCTTCTTCACAACTTCGCCGTCTTTGAAAGACTTCATGTGTTTCGCAAGAACGTGACTGACACGATAAGATGCTATGTTAGCAGCCTTGCTCTTGTTGTTGGGCCTGATGAAAATGGGACTGCTGTGCATTTAGCTGTCCTTTCAGGCCCCTCCCCTTTTGGGAGCGTAGGGCAGAATTAGGAGGGAATTCCGTCTCGCAGCGTTTTGTGCACTGTTTTGAAATGCCGCTCCTAAATTACCCTTCTTCGATAAAGCCACGCTCGCATTGCAGATGAGACAGATGGACTTTGAATTGGAATAGATACAAAATAATCATCCTCCCACTCGGAGTGAAAATTATATATTTTGGGCTTTTTTGCTTCTGCCATAATTGCGGTAGTGTGTGTGCACTGCGGACGGCCCCTACACACGGCGGCGTGCGTTACCGCTTGGCGGTGGGCGGTCTGAAGCTTGGGGATTTTTTACGAACAACGCGACCAACAACCAATCACATGAATGTCCCGCCCCGGACATACAAAGCAAAGCATTCATGCTACATCCATGCTGGCTAAATATACTGTCTATGCTTGCTAGCTGTCCATTCCAAACGAAAGTACACTGGATATAAACTCCCCAAACAGGCGAACACCTACCAGTTTCACCCACTGTCCTCTGCCACCTCCCCCCCATGCCTGGCTCCTCCGGTTTTGTATCCCTGTATGTAAAGAGGACTGGTCATATAGTACCGGGGTGATCCCTACCGCCACGATCATTTTCTCCTCCATTTTTTGACATATGGGAAATAACTGCGGTCTGGCTCTCCCAACATACACGCGGTTTGATTGGCTAGCGCTTGTAATGTCAGATTTGCATACGCGGGATTTGATTGGGTGACGCCTCCGTCGAGGCGGCAAAAGTAGAACATTGCTCTACTTTTGCAGCGAGCACCGCGAGAGAAGCTACGCTTTGCTCCCACAATGCAGTTCGGCGAATCGTGACGTCACCCCATTCAAAGTGAATGGGCAGAAGCGTTGAAGCGGCAACGCACGTCGCCGTGTGTAGGCTCCGGTACTCCTGTTGACATGGACAACATCAGCGAAATAGTGCCCACTGCCCAACAGCCACGCCCAGACACATTGGGGTCACGCCGGCCAATCACAAAGCTTTGATGCGTTCAAGTACATTATTCTGGCACAGGAAGATTATGTTATAGGACATTAACGATAAAACAGAATATTGTTATTCTATTTTTAGACACATCTCGCGATCGACTGGGAATCTCCCCGCGATCGACCGGTCGATCGCGATCGACTGGTTGGGCACCCCTGATGTAGCCCATTGTCACAAAACACAATTGTCTCAGCAGGCTTTACCAGATCAACATAAAAAGATACAGTAACATTTAATATAATAATACAGTTGATAAGAAATCACAAGAAAACGATTTGTTCCTTTTGTGTAATAATAAAAATATATGACTTATAGTGAAAACCACCCTTGAATGATGGGATCGAAGACTAAAAGCTTTAGGAATCCAAACTATAACATATAATAAGTACCCTGTATCAAGATTGATGCAAAACAAGTGAAATTTGACCTTTTTAGACAGATTTAGCAAAAAAAACACTTCTGGGGTCATTTCTGTGCATTTTCCATATCTCTGGCCCCCCTCGGTCGATGTTGATGATTGACAGCTCTTTCTAACCGTTAGAGCCAATAGAATCGAGGGGAAGTTGGCTACACTCTGGTGGCTATCATTAGCAGCTATTATCAAATTTCAAAGAGACACAGACACATTGGATGAACCTTCAGCTGCGTGTTTATCGTTTTAATGCCATTGAACACGACTTTTGATCAGAATAACAGCTAAGGTGAGACGATCTCCCTTGAATGCTCCGTAATGCTACGTGTTGTGATGTCTGTGTTTGCTTCCCCTGTCGCGAGTTCTGATCGCTCAGTGATGATACCAATACCTATAGAATCTGTGGGATCTCAGCTTTAATCGGATATCTTGTATGTGCAGTTACGATAAGTAATAAGGGTATTTTTACCTTGAGTTCTGTGCTAAGTGCGTTAGCATTTTTTCCGCTCAGGGCTCATTTAGACGCTTCTTGTGAGACTTGTGCTTTGTTTCGGTAAAAATGGTTCGTATCTTCAGTTAGCTGAGTTTCTTACCGTTAAGTGAGTATGACACATTAATAGGTTTTTAAATATTAAGATGCCCTGAGACACAGTTTCGTGAAAAAACACCCCGCAGCCCCCTCTACAGGGGGCTCTCGGGCTTAACATGATAATAAACACAAATACACCAACATTGGAAGAAAACTAGACACGCTACAAAATCTAAATATTTATGAATGAGGATGATCCTTATATCTATAGCGATGGAGATGTTGGTCCACCACTGGTCACAAAATGCAATCTTAATATGTTCTATAGTCATTTTTGATAGGAGATACATACGTGCATGGTCCCCAGAGGATGAGCTCTATCTTTGCTTCTAGTAGCACCACCATTTGTGGTTTTGTGTTAAATGTCTCAATAACTACTGCATATGTGTCCATTACATTTGGTACACACATAGATGTCCTCTTTGGGAGGAATTGCAATGCCAAATAATCAAGTGTCTGTGTTTTTTTGTATGCCTCCTACTGCCAGAAACTCTGAATGATTTAGTTTCTGCTATTTGCTCTGGCACAACAGCAACTTTTTTCAGTTTTGTGCCATCATATTTCTCTCCAAAATAAATATTGTGGCTTACACTGTGAAATACCAATGCAGAGGTCAAGAGCTCAGTCATAAATCTAACAAACTATACCATTAAAAAAGTGTAAAGTCTGGAGAAGTAAGTTAAAAATGAACGACATGACACCTTTAGATACGGCTCCTTCAGTCCGTGTCCATACAGATGTTATCCTACCAGCTACACACCAACATCCATAATGACCTCATTCATGCTGATTCCAAAGAGAGAAAAGCCAAGCCGATCTCTCCCAGTTCGTCCATTGTCAGGCGGCTATTAGTGCTCTGGTTTCCTGAAGAGAGGGTATTGGTTTCCACTGGAAGCCTGGCCTCTGCAGTGCAGGTGCCCCACAGATTCAGTTTCATGCCCTTTATGCGAAGCACTTGCCATCTGCTTGATCTGACTTTGTAGGCAGGTCTGATAGTTGTGAAATAAATATTCTGCTCAGCTTTTGTGTGTTATTTCACAGCAAGGAGAGAGCAAACAGTCAAAGCCGTTGTTTGTGAGTTTCCATGCAGTGAAAACGAGACCTTCCTTCCTTTGTGAATACAAATCTTATTGTCCCATGTTCAACTTCTTTGACCCAAAAACGGTTGCAGACAAACTATTCCATAGGTACTTTTTTCTCTGAACGGCATCCTTGCACACCCTTACTTGAAAAAATCCCCCAGGTGACAAAAAGCACTCAGACAGTATTCCAGTAAGAAGACAGAGTTAGCTCGGGAGGAAGATCACTTCTACTAGGGCAAGGAATTTAAAGCATCCAGCGATGTGTACAGCGTCAAGGAGAGCGCCTGGGGGGGCGAGATGGATGCCAATCTCCCTGCTGTTTTGTCACGCTGTCAACAGACAAAGCTGCCACGGATACCGCTCGTATATTGAGTCTGACACTCCTCGCTGTGGGACTTGGGTAAACACAACACGCACCTGTGTGATTGACGCCCAGATGCTTCTGCCTGGTTGCCTGGCTGCAAACCCCATGGCAGAAGTGTGCACTGTACAGACACCTACACTGCCTGGGGAAGATAGCTGACTCAAAGGGATCTCATAGGGGATCTTCAACTTCTTCATGAGCTGCAGAAACGACCACAATGAGGATGATGATTGGCTCTAGTTGCCCCCCTGACGAACTGATCAGTCCATCTCACGTAATGGTTCGTCCCACGCAAAGCAACACCAGCTACAGCAAACTACAGGCGTGATGAATCCCACAAGATCCCTCGTTACCTATATGGCCTGGATTTCATGAGTTTATTATTCTGCAGGTTTCTCCCAGATCAGCTGTATATAGAATACAGAGTTTGTTGCCATGACAGCCTAAACTGGTCACTTTTTTTATTCTGTTGTTTACTTTATTATATATATTTTTTGTTGTTGTTGTTTTGTTTTAACCATTTTACTCTGTAGCAGTCTTGTTTACTCAAATGAAAGTGCGCTTTTAAATCAAATTGATTATTATTATTATTATTTCATGAGCTTATTATTCTGCAGGTTTCTCCCAGATCAGCTGTATATCATTTGAATGTGTGACATTGTGTAGCATGTCATGTTTCTCTCTCTGTGCTCTATCAAATTAGATTCAAAATCTCCTTCTCTGCCTATTGTCCAACATAAATACTTGAATGAATCGTTTTCCTGTGCTGGAGTGGCATCACTTTTAAAAAATAAATTGTTATTGAGGCTTCTTAGGGACGAATGTTGACACTATGGATCAATTTAGCATATAACTGTACTGATTTTCCTTAGATTACATGTCGCTAATTAAAGAAAATACAGGCTAAATGTATCATGTATTTTGCCTAGAAAAGGTTGGGGTCTTAGTGTGTCCACCCATGTAAGCAACTGCACTTGTATCTTGCTCTATTCTGACCAAATCTGGGTCAGGAAAGTACACACTACTCAACTTTTGAATATGTCAAGAGATGATAAAGCGTTGACAGTTTAAAATGTCATGATTTATTTCCCTTCAGTATGAGCTTGTTTTGCAGAGAGCTAACGTTAGCCTCAGACTAACAGCTGATGCAGGAGGGGCCTGGGGGGCGCAGACAGTTTGCAGTTGTGTGCCACTTCTCGGTGCATGTTGCAGAGTCAGAAAGAGAGTGTGAAGCTGCTAACTCACCACGCTACAGCCCGGCACATAGCAACCATGTGTTGTTCAGTTTGCATCCTTCTGGAGATGACACAAACTGTCGAACATATGTGCGAAAGGTGCGTGCATCGATAGATTTTAAACATCGCAGTCAACCGCGAAAAGCAAAAGTAGCGTGGGAAACGCCAGCGCAAACACACATGGACATTGCATCTTCAGCTTGAGGGAAGCAACTTGTCAACGGTGGAATGTTGATGCAAAAACAAATGTTGGCACTAATTGCTTCTACTGTTGGGCGATAACATCGAATGATGTCCAGCGGGGGGGACGTAAATCAGAAATGTTTGGCCTGTAGGGTGTGTGTTTGTGGTGAGGTGCACAGTTCAACGTCTGTGGGTGCCTCTACTGGCACAGGTACAGTGTGTTGAGCCAGAGTCTGCACATCTCCCTGTTTTCTCCTGAGGTTCAACGTAGAGAAAAGATTCTTAAAGTAAACAGACTGTGGCTCAGGTTGAGGGCTCCAGTGTGGTGTCCAATGAAAACAGAGACAGTTTTACTCCAGTTACACCTGGGAACACTTCACTGTGAATCACAGGCTACTCGTAATGACTTTGTCTCAACAGCTTACTGCGAGCCAAACGTTTGTCTGGCTCACAGACCTGATAACCTCACAGTGTAAACCAGATGATGTATGTTCAGCAAAAATACCAAGACACGGTCTAACATTTCATACAATTCTACTAGTGTTGTACTGGAACGACACCACTGACCTTTCTTCCACAAGTTCAGTTTTCATTTAGAAGTTATGGCAACCAGCCAATCAGAGGAAATGTAGAGCAAATGATGAGGCACCTAAACATTATAAGGCTATCCTGACAGACTATTGCTCAGCTGTTGTGATCCTGAGGTACAATGCATGTCCGTCTAACATTTCACAACTTTTTGACAGCTGTCGAATAAGTCAAGTCTTATTTAAGTCTTATTTAATGAATCACCCAAAATTAAGTTTTCCTCTCAGTGAGTGTTTTAAGGTTTCAAAAGTATATAAAATAGTTTTTTTGCATAATCAGTAAGCATGAAGGATGCTAAATTAGACCAGGTAGCTGTCAGCCAATCAGAGAAAATGTAGAAGTGACGAAGCACCTAGATTAACAAGCCTACTGCTCAACAGCTGCTGTGATCCTGACCTACTGCACAATGTGTGTGTCTATCTAACATATATGCAACAGCTGTTGAGCAAGTCAAGTCTTATTTTATTCTTATGTAATGACCCACAAACAATAGTGTTTTATTTTCATCTAGTTTTTCAGCTTAAAAAAGCCCTTAGCCGGGTTTAAAAAAAACATTTTAAATCATATTATTTTGTCATTATTGGTAAGCATGAACAACTGCAGTCATGTCTGTGGAACAGGAGTAAATGGGCGTCTACCAATCAGAGGGTCAGTTGTTCAATCCAAGCCCCTGCAGTCAACCTTTCAAAGATGTCTTAAGTATTGAAGTGGCTGTAAGACGCTTTGGATAAAAGTGATAGCTAAATAACACAGAATAACAATTATTTTAGTCTTTATTTACCTATTGTTTTATTTTGGTCCTAATCTTTTCAATTGTATTTCTGTTGTACCTATATGTTCACTTTGTTTTATGCGGTTTAATATTTTGTATTGTTGCATCGACTCAGTTGTCTTGTGTCTTATCTGTCAGAGAAAAAACATTATTTATTTTATTTTTATGATCATACATTTGTGTCTATTGACCTGATACAACGTTATATTTCGCTGCATGTACCTTTTAAAGCTCTTAACAAATAATCTGAGGGGAATGTCTTGTTGTTTATTTTTAACTTGTGATGTGTCATTTTGTAAAGCGCTTTGAGCCGCATGTGTTGAATGAAAAGTGCTATAAATAAAGCTTTATTATTATTATTAGCGTGATGTAATAATGTTACCATTTAGTTTGCAAGTTCCCGTATCAATATATGATTGAGTTTAGGATTGTGTGCACTTCAAAGTGTCCGCCATGTGTTGAAATTGTGAATTATCCTCTGATCCACAAAGGACAGCTGGGTAGAAGTGATCCGGCCCACCAATGCAGCAAGTTAGTGGTTCATTTGCCGAAAACGCTGATCAATCACATGCTACTTTTCTGCACTGGCCGTATGAAAACACTGTGACGCTAACTCCTGCCATCGATGCTGCAGGGAGTTCCAAGCAGCTATTACAGGAATTACCTCAGACATTTACCACAGTATCATTTCAACTTGAAAGTGCAAGAGGAAGCAGTTTCAAACTTGCAGATGTCTTCGGTTTCAGTTGGCGTTCATCTCTCCGATATTAGCATGAGCAACACGTTACCGTCACCCGAGAGCAACCGGACGGAATGAAAATATTTGGGAAGCAAGGAACCAGAGGAGTAAGAATAAAACCTCTCAGGAATTCAAATTAAAACACACACACAGAGACACACACACACACACACACACACACACACACAACCCTACCCTAATGGCGTACCCCGTTGTGTTCAAACACCAGTTAAGTTGTCTGTCAGTGGTTTTAGAATCGTCTTATTTTCTGCCATATTTCTCATATAATAAAATAATACAAACTCAGCGCATGAATTCATGAATTTCTGGCATGAAACATGAGCAGCTATGTTCCAACAAGCTGAAATGAATAAAATAAAAGCGCCTGTATGTTTAGTTCTTCTTGGAGCTTCTGGCAATTGTACTAATTATTATTTCCATCAAAAACTATTCATAGCTCCAGTTTCAGCTCGTGAAATCCTTAATGTTCTTCACACTAAATTCAGGGGTAAAAAAGCCTCACTACCCTAGATGTATTTTATTTAGTAGTGTAATACTTTCCTTATACAGAAATCCACCCAAAAGCGTGCATTAGATTCAATAGTCAAAGGTTTTATTGTCATATGCACAAAGTGTAGAAATCGCAATGAAATTCTTCTGACCTGAGCTCCTCCAATGCAACATATATAATAAAATACAAAAGTACAAAATAAAAAGTAGTGCAGTATTTATTTACATGATGAGATTATACAAAGAAATACACAAAAAACATTTGGTTTGTAAGAAGACATGACGATGTTGTGCAGTCAATCATACATTTACTTTTCGTCACCATATAAAAAGAGAGCTACGACGGAAAGAGTCGGGGTCTACCATCATGTAACCGGTTTGCCATGAATTGCTTTCTGAGAGTAAAACACTTAAACAATAAGCTCCCAGCAGAACAGATGCAGTCCATTATTGCTCATTCAGAAACCTGCCATTGGCTCACTGGATCCTTCCTCTCTCTTGTCCTCCACTCACCCATACATCCACTGCAAACCTCATTTGTCTCCGCACAGGAAAGCGCGCTGACCTAAAAGGAGGCCCTGAGTTTACAGTACCAGTCAAAAGGCATTTCAAAGTTAATCCATCCTCAACAAATGACTAACAAATACCACCGCCCGGTCATCCCAGCTGTTTCACTGCTGACAAAGATTGTTAATTGTTTCTTTGTGTGATTAATCCCCTACTTGAAAAAAAACGAGGGAAAGGACAAACAGCTGGGAAAACATTGAGCCCAAAACTTCTGTTGGCTAAAGGGGTTTGGATTAATCAACTATTTTAGGAAGATGGATGAATCTTGATGCACATGCGGACTTTGTAATTCCCCAAGTACCCAAAGCTTACAAAACAAAACTCACAATGTTTGCACTGCAGTTAAAATATGATGTTCACATTTCTAAGCAGTTTTTTAAATACAAACGGCCAATCTTGCCAAAATGGACTGAACCTAAGGTAAGAAGCAACAAATTAAGATAATAACGTATATATTTATAAAAGAATAATAGGAAGATGATAAACCTAACACATGCTGCAGGGATTGTACACAGTTGTTTTTGTTTGTTCCCTGTAGCAGCTGCAGCCAATCATGATGAAATAAACTAGGTGTACACTTGTGGCTTTGGATACAAGTGCCCATAAGTGGCATTACCTGCATGTGTTGGAAATCTGTCGGGTTTAAAGGCTTCTGCATGCAGCCTTCACACAACTCAATGGACCCAAGGTTTGCATTTGGTTTCAACTGTTATCGTTTGGCTGGCACATCGGTGGTAGATCAAAACCACCTCCAAGTCAACTGCTCCAGCCTGCTGCAGTGTTTCCCCCCGTGACGTCTTGCATCTTGAGCTGCTATGTGCGCCAGCTAATGGAAGCAAGACAAAACATTTCATACGGCTGATAGCGTCTGTTTGCACAAGCCGACCTAAATGGGCGTCAAGAGACCAGTGAAGAACAGGACATGCTTGAGACAAAGTGTAAATGGAAAGAAAAAGTGCCGGTGTCTAAAGCTGAAAGTGGTGCCTAAAAGCATCTAACGCAAACCATATGAAGAGGATGATAAAAGGAGGTATTCATACGTAAAAACGTTTAGCTTAAGCTAATGCACAGTGGCCTGCCAGATAATTCAACACGGATTATTTGGATTACATGTGAGAAATGGTGAAAAGGTCAACGAGGACAGAAGCGTCAGTGTGTTTGGACAGTGGAGACACCAATGTCCTGCAAAAGTTATACTCATGGACCCCAACCCGTACAAAACCACACGTGTAGACCTCCATTATTAAAACACAGTATTGATACTTAGAAAACAGTTTTTAAGGCTTTTGACCAGAGTTGGGAAGTAGTGGAGTACAAATACTTCGTTACTGTACTTAAGTACATCTTTCTGGTATCAGTACTTTACTCCACTACTTATTTTTCCGACGGCTTTTTACTTCTACTTCTTACATGTTGAAACCAAATACCTGTACTTTCTACTTCTTACATGTTGAACCCAAATACCTGTACTTTCTACTTCTTACATGTTGAACTCAATACCTGTACTTTCTACTTCTTACATGTTGAACACAAATACCTGTACTTTCTACTTCTTACATGTTGAACTCAAATACCTGTACTTTCTACTTCTTACATGTTGAACACAAATACCTGTACTTTCTACTTCTTACATGTTGAACACAAATACCTGTACTTTCTACTTCTTACATGTTGAACTCAAATACCTGTACTTTCTACTTCTTACATGTTGAACTCAAATACCTGTACTTTCTACTTCTTACATGTTGAACTCAAATACCTGTACTTTCTACTTCTTACATGTTGAACACAAATACCTGTACTTTCTACTTCTTACATGTTGAACTCAAATACCTGTACTTTCTACTTCTTACATGTTGAACACAAATACCTGTACTTTCTACTTCTTACATGTTGAACACAAATACCTGTACTTTCTACTTCTTACATTTTGAACCCAAATACCTGTACTTTCTACTTCTTACATGTTGAACACAAATACCTGTACTTTCTACTTCTTACATGTTGAACACAAATACCTGTACTTTCTACTTCTTACATGTTGAACACAAATACCTGTGCTTTCTACTTCTTACATGTTGAGCACAAATACCTGTACTTTCTACTTCTTACATGTTGAACTCAAATACCTGTACTTTCTACTTCTTACATGTTGAACACAAATACCTGTACTTTCTACTTCTTACATGTTGAACACAAATACCTGTACTTTCTACTTCTTACATGTTGAACTCAAATACCTGTACTTTCTACTTCTCTCATTTTCCAAACAGCTGGTTCCTTTAGTCTGAATGTGTGTTTGGTGGCGTGATCATTACTCTTTAGTATGAGGGGCCGTACAGGCCGTAATTCATACTGGTCCTCTCACGCACATACATTCTCCTTTTACATACATATATTTTCACTCTTACATACATACATTCTCCTTTTACATACATACATTTTACTCTTACATACATACATTCTCCTTTAACATACATATATTTTATAATATATGCATGTCTGAAGAGAATATATGTATGCAAGAGAAGAATGTATGTATGTGTGAAGACAATATATGTATGTGAGAGAAGAATGTATATGTGTGAGAGAAAGTATAGTGGAAACGGAAGGAGTATGGTTGAAACGGAAGGCAGGTCATTCTTGCGCTGTGATTGGCTCAGAAGGTCGAGCGGGGCGGGCTCATGTTCAGAACTTCTGATTCAAATCAACATGATGGAGGGAGAGGGTTAGGGTTAGATGACTCCGTGTATCTACGGACCACTTGTTTTTCTTTATTAAACAAGTAAACGGAAGAGTGTCTGCGAGGCGTTTTTGCTTTTTGTTTTTTACCTTACTAAATGGTCTAATGGTCACTGTAGCGAGGGGGGGGGGGTGCGATACTCGCGGAAGTGATTTCAAAACAAAAGCACTCGTTTGCTTGGAACGTTGAACATAATTATAAACAAGGTGAATTTAGCGATCACAACGAAAACGGCCAAGACACACATTGAGCCCAGAAATGAATGTTATTAAGGCTGTAAATATAATAAGCATGTGTCTAAAATGGACAACATTGTTAGGAGATTTAAACTATACAGCGATTCTGCACTGCGGTCACTCAGCCGTCTCTCGCGTTTGTCTTTTCAAATCAGCTGCTCTTCATATTTTACAAATATTTTTTACTGAAAGTTCTTAATAAAACTGACACTGTTGGACTCGAGGGGAGAAGAATAAATGGACAACATTGTTAGGAGATTTAAACTATACAGAGAGCCGTTTTTTCAAATCAGTAGCTCTTCATTTTCTTTTTACAAATATATTTTACCACAAGTTCTTCATAAAACTGACACTGTTGGACTCGGTACTAGTTTGACTGCTACTAACAATACATTGAAGTACTTTTACTGTGTACTTTGTGAGAAATACTCTGTCAAAGTCCCCTCCATATAGCACATAATCTAATGCATCAGTCCGTCCCAGGCGGGAGTTTATAAACCAAAGAGTAACCGCCCTTACGGCACGCTCTGATAAGTAAAGCGAACGCACCCGCAAGGACACCTGGCCAGGGATGTGACAGCTTCAGGGGTTGACAAAATGTTCCTTAAAACCCCTAATGCTTGCTGCAATATACGCGATTCATCTCCCTCCATCATGTTATGTTGATTTGAAATCAGAAGTTCTGAACATGATCCCGCCCCGCTCGACCTTCTGAGCCAATCACAGCGCAAGAATGACCTGCCTTCCGTTTCAACCATACTCCTTCCGTTTCCACTATACTTTCTCTCTCACATACATACATTCTTCTCTCACATACATATATTGTCTTCACACATACATACATTCTTCACTTGCATACATATGTTCTCTTCAGACATGCATATTATAAAATATATGTATGTAAGAGGAGAATGTATGTATGTAAGAGTGAAAATATATTCATGTAAAAGGAGAATGTATGTATGTAAGAGTGAAAATATATGTATGTAAAAGGAGAATGTATGTGCCTGAGAGGACCAGTATGAATTATGGCCTGTACGGCCCCTCATACTTTAGAGTCATTGCGTGCCTATTGATTTGAACACGATCCGTGTATCCATCATTTCCTGGTCTTCTCTAAAGAAGAGGGACCAATGGAAACGTTGTCATGTTGCCGTTGTTCAGCATGGAAACATTCATTAGCTAACAATGACATTATTGTTCTATTAATATAAAGGGAGGTCAGGTACTCTTTAAAACAGCTGCTAGTTATGGGTACTTTTTACTGAAGTACATTTCAAAGCCTCTTTACTTTCACTTGAGTAAAGAAGTTTAGTCAGTACTTCTACTTTCACCAGAGTATTTTTAAACACGAGCATCTGTACTTCTACTTGAGTAAAGGATGTGTGTACTTTTGCCATCTCTGCTTTTGACTGAAAGACAACCAAAGGAAAAAAAGCAGAGATGGCAAAAGTCAAGACATCCTTTACTCAAGTATTTATAAATACTCTGGTTGGATACTTATACCACCCACAGTGACCAGCTACCCTGCAGCCACCCTTCTGACTCCTATACTGACCCCTATTTGTCAGGTCACACACACCATCTGGGTCTGAAGTGGCCATCGGACAGAGGGAGCGGCGGGCTCCACTCCATCAATGACATCCGCCTCTGGTAGGCTGTTGCCCTGCAGGAAAGAATGTATTTAGTATACATTTACTTTGTGTGCTGACATATATATGTTACAATCCAATGCATATGTGTTGGAGCTATATATTATTTAACAGTTTAACATTTATTTTCTTGTTGTTTTTGTGTATAGTAAATGTTCTATTATTTGGTGATATTATTCTAGTTAGTTTAAGTAGTTTTATGCTTTTATTTTGAAGGCAGTTTTGGGCACCTGTTGTAATTGTATATATATTGGAGACAGGTGGTGGTGGGAGTAGAGCACTAGTAGGCATATTGTTTTCTATCAGGGTGATTCAAGCAAGAAAGCAAGAAAGAAAGAAAGCGATAGGAAAGGCTCAAGGAAAGTAAACCTGTTCATTGTACCTTTGTGATATTGGATCATGGAAATAAAATGCACAGAACTGACGATCTTGTCTGGACTTTTAAAGTATGATTTTGTCCGCGACAATGTGCTTGTTTGCATGTATGATTGCTCTCTTGTGCTAGTGGTTGTCTGTGTCACCGAAACCCGACCTGCATTTGTCCAAAGTTGAGAGAGCCACAGGAAAGGCATATTATTTGCTAAAATGCTGAATTAGCTCATCAACAAGAGATATATGTTGCTATGGATCAAATTGTCTGAAAATACACACACATTTCAAGACAGAAGTAAAAAGTGATGCCTGCCTTCCTCTGTTCTCTGAGGCTAAATTAAGATGAGCTTCACTCACTGTGGTTCCCAGCCTGTGAGAGATCCCAGGTGGCCCTTCAATTGACCTTATGCTGTTAGGAGTGTCCACTAATTACATGTCTTTATCCTGGGTGGACCTGCAATGGACACTGTGGTTAGGCCTGCCATTTCTCATAGCCTCAGGCAGCTAGGCTTCTAGGTTAAAAGTCCGGCATTCTCCAACCTAGCACTGCAACCCAAGAAATGGAGCAGTTCAATGGTTGGATTTATACTGTCAATGCACCCACAGACAGTCAGAAATCTGTGTCCAAGCATCCACAGAGACTTTGTTTTATTGCTCACACATTTCTATAACAACACCATTTACCATTCCAGTGATAAACATGAAGATACATACATCATAGCTGCTGCATCGCCAAGTTTTTAACCCAACAAACTGTTTATGTCATGGGATGAACATATGTAGCTGTAGGGGAAAGGTTGCAGACTGTCTCTCCTACGTCTTTACTCTGAACTTAACCGCAACAATCACAAGTCTCAATTGAACTGCTGTATCTGTAATCACACAACTAAACACAACTCTGGTCTCATTCACAACCAACTACACTTACTCTGTGATCTGCTAGGTAGAAGAAGATTGAAATGGGGAAGTTATTTTGGATGTCTACAGTGTTTGAACATATTTAAACCAAGTTCTAAATACAGCTCAGAATCAGTTTTACAGCCAAGTTAAATATATAATTGTAGTTTATTGGCACGGGGAAAAGTAAAGTTTGCCGATCGTGCTCTACGGTCTTTGACATATTGTATATTTTCCTTAATTGAATGTGATCTCATCAAAAAAGTATGGATTGATGTGCCTGTTAACACAAATGATATCATACATGACGGTCTGACTGTTGTGGAGCGTGGTTAGGGTAAAGGTAAACTCCTGATGGTCTGAATGTTAAACGGAAAGTATGCGTTGGGTCTTTTTCAACATGCATTATTCTTAAGAATTGCATTCGTGTCTCTATTTGAATGAGTGCCATTTTTAAGCCTTACCTTGTTTGTTTGCTGCCAATAGTAGTTGATACAATCTTAAGATCCCAAATTGGGAAATGATTGCATTGCAGCAGCATCAAAAACAAAACGAGGCATTGCACATAAGTAGACATTTTGCAGTAGAAATAAACAATTCTAGAAATTAAACATTTCAAAAATATAATTAAAACAGCATTAAAAAGTAGAAAATATACAGTGAAGATAACAATCTATAAACTCTGACAGTAAAACACTATTGAAGGGCTTTAGACACAATATAGAGCAGGATATTATTACATTAAGAGTTTAGGGAATGGACTACAGTACAGTTTAGACACCAGCAACGTACGGCAACAGTAATGACTGGACATTTAAAAAAAACATTGTGTTCATTGGCACAGAGCATGATATTTAGTTTATTTTCGATAATTTAGTCTGAGCTCTGGGAGGGGAGGGGAGATACTATACTAAAGGTCTGAATGTTAAATGGAAATTATGTGTTGGGGTTTTCTTTAAAACTGTGTGTGTGTGTGTGTGTGTGTGTGTGTGTGTGTGTGTGTGTGTGTGTGTGTGTGTGTGTGTGTGTGTGTGTGTGTGTGTGTGTGTGTGTGTGTGTGTGTGTGCGTGTGTGTGTGTGTGTGTGTGTGTGTGTGTGTGTGTGTTTAACGGTTTTCAACCTAAATGAAGCTACTTGATACTACATAAAAGCTAAATGAAGCTCAATGGAGCTACATGAAATCTAAAAGAACTCTACTTGAATTCAAATAAAAAGGAAAGAGTCTAGATTGAGTTGTCCCGTGCGTCCTTTTGGTGTGAACCAGGCCATTTTCAAGTTTAGGCAGGAGTCAATCAAGCAACACAACTCATAACTTGACAAACATTGTTCAAGTACTAGACTCCTGATACTAGGATGGGTTAAAAGCTGAGAACAAATGTTGCTGTGTGCTCTGCATGTGTGACCATTAAAGAGGGTTTCATCCCTCCCAATTCTTCGATTCTTCTTCTTCAATCGTATTAGTCCTTGTTATAGCAGAGTAAGGTGTGTTGGCTGCCACTAGTACTTAGGCACGTATAAATACTCTCTCCCTGTCGTCCCTTTCTCCCTCTCTCTCACACATACTTCTCATTCTCACACTGGCAGCCCATAACTTCATTCTTGGTCGCGCTCCAAGGGACTCATCGTTGGCTTGACCGGGACCTCATGTATTCAGTTAAACCAATCAAAGCTCCATTCATTCCAGCAGCTTATAGTGCCCAATTCATTTCCAGCCAATAATAGGGAATCTGTTGTAGTTTTAATGGAAAGAAACGCTTCGCCCCCCCCCCCCTTCTCTCTTCAGTCACAGCAGCCATGCTCAAAAAGCTTGCAGGGCGCAAAAACCTGAGGTAATGCCCCAATAAAAAATTCACAGGCTGTTTACTTTGGATGTGTAAAGAACACAGATATTGCACTCTTTAAATTAACCGTGCTGCTTTCTAAATTAACAGGCTGCGACTGTTTTCCCATCGCTGCTTTGACATTTATAGGGAGAGAGAGGAAGGACCTGATATATATATATATTGAATTTTCTTTTTTTAAACCTTGGAACAACCTCTGTGTGCAGTCAGTAGGTCTAGTTAATTGCCAATGTGCTGTTGTACAACTGCCCATTGACCAGATAATCTGTACATAGTGCCAGTATGTGTCTAAATGTCCCATGACGCTTTGAGACACGCATTTATCAATGTTTATCTGGGGTTATAAGGCTTAATTTACTTAAATCTCAAAATCCAATTACATTAAATCTCAGACACCGGCCTTCTGAATTCTCAAGAGTGATTTGACGTTGATAAAGGCTTCTTCTCACATAGTAGCCCTCCAAACCTTTTTACAAACAACAGGGGATGTCGTTTGCTCGATGGACCTCTGATGTAGACAATGAGATTTAGTTTAAAGCTAAAACGGTCTGACTGTTGTGGAGCGTGGTTAGGGTAAAAGGTAAAATCCTGATGGTCTGAATGTTAAACGGAAAGTATGCGTTGGGTCTTTTTCAACATTAATTATTCTTAAGAATTCGTGTCTCTATTTTTAATGAGTGCCATTTTTAAGCTTGTTTGTTTGCTGCCAAAAAAATCAAGTTCAAGAATGACCTTTAACAAGTAATAGCAATTCAATGTCTGTATCAATACAAACGCATACATAAATATACATTGTGCCAAGCCCCCCCCCCCTCCCCTGTTCAAGATATTGTAGACGTGCCCTGGGGTACTTTCCCTCACATTGTGCCAAACAGCGTCTGAAGGCTGTTTCTTTCAATGTAAACGTTGGCTTCTGATGCATAACAGCTTGATTCTTCGTCCAGATTCAGCTTAGGTTTAATATCCTACTCAGGGATCAATTCTTTATTTTGACTACGTCTGCATCTTGGACTGATATTTACTACTTAGAATTTAAGGTCTCTAAGTTGCCACAAGTTGAGCAAAAGATATCACTTTCCACTGCACAGAGAGCCCAAGGGGAGGATAGAGAGACAGGTTTATGGGTCAAAGCTCAGAGAAGGAGACTTGGTGTGAAGCCAAGATCTACAATGTGCAATAAGGTCTCAATTATCTATAAACGCTGCAATCAATGTATAAAAAAAGATATCTGTATGGTGGAGAGACATATGGACAGATATTATTGCAGACCCATAATACAAGGCTACTAGACCTCACACAGGCTGCACACGCACTGCCCCATTCACACAATGTCCATTCATTCAGTTTAACTGCATCCAGAGGATTAATGTACTGTTCTATAAACCAGTTAGCAGTGAATACGAGCTCTGTCTTCACCCAGTTTGTGGCAGCTAATCTCTGTGGGATTGGGGATCCCCCCCCCCTGAAGCTAATGCTAGCTGATGCTGTGATCAATTCTCTCATTGGCACAAATGCATAGAGACAGACATAAAAAGACCCAGAGGACGAGGTAACCTTGACTCTTCGACACCATTGATCTGAAACGAGAGCAGCAGTCACTGAAGGCTTTCATGGACACAACAAGTAATCAATATCAAGCAACATGGAGACTGAGTTGAATGCAAACAAGCTAGAGGCAGCCAGTATCTACCACGTTCTCCATTCTAAAAACACATGGCTCTACCTATCAGACTAGGAGAGATGGGCAAACAATGTGAATAAAATGTGTTAGCAATGAGTTACGGCCCGTCTACACTACAGGCATCGAAAAAGCTTGAAGCTGGGCGTGTCTGAGGCTTGGCGATTTCTCGCGCCCAAGGCCACCAACAACCAATCACATGAATCTCCCGCCCCCGACATACAAAGCAATAGCAATGTTAAAACGAAGTAAACTGGATATAAAATCCCCAAACAGGCGAAAACCTACCAGTTTCACCCACTGTCTCTGCCACCTCCCTCCATGCCTGGTTCCTCCGGTTTGTATCCCGGTAATAGTTCTGGTCGGAAAGAACCGGGTGATTTGCTCCCGTAATTTCTCGTTTGGAATATGAGGAAATGAAACTGCGGTCTGGCTCTCCCAGCTTGCACGCGGTTTGATTGGCTAGTGCTTGTACTGGCGGGAATTGCAAAAAACGGGATTTGATTGGCTGACGCCAGCTTCGAGCAAGCATCGAGCCTCAAAAGTTGAACATTGTTCAACTTTTGACGCCGATAGATGCTCGCGATGCTTGCAACGCCTTGCCATGCTACCCACAATGCAGTTCGGCGAAGTTTGAAAATATCCTACGTCACCCCATTCAAATGAATGGGCGAAGCGTTGAAAGCATTTGTTGACGCCTGTAGTGTAGACGGGCCGTTACCGCCCAGTGATGCAGCACTTCAACCGTTACATGAAGTGAATTGTCCACCTCTACATATTGAGCTTTGAACTATCACGACAGAGCCTTATCTTTTCACAAAAGTATCAGAGAAAGTGTTCATATACTGTATGACTTTGCCAGGCCTATGAACTCAAAATAAAATGTTCAATTAAAAGTTAAAAAGGATATCCAGTAATTTAACATATGTTATGATATCTCCAGATAACTTGTCTGAAATAAGCATTCAGCATAAGCCCCATTACACAACGATAGAACATAAGTACTTTTGGCCAATGACGTATAAGGCTCAAAGTAACAGAGACACACACACACACACATGCAAGCACACACAAAGTGCCCTTTTTAGTACCTGTTACATTCAGCACATCTGCAAAACAATTCTCAGAGTGTTCCCTGTTCTGTGAAAATATATTCCAAGGTCATTCACAAAAACACATTGATGGTCGGCCCCGAGGCGTGCACAGAATGGCCCCTCACACAATAACCCCCGTTACCCTCGCAATGAATTACATGTTGTGAGCTGTCAACATGGAGAGCTGCCTTGTTTGGAAGAAAGGAGGAGAGACAAGGAGATAAAGAATGACAGAACACAAAATGTCTTAAAATAAATTGGTTAAAACGCTATAGTCTGTAGCTCGTAAAAAAACAGAAGCAACAATTACATCTGCATTGAGATCATTAACTGACCTGTGTATAAATAGAGTTCCCACAAAACACCCGGGTTTTCAGTTGTTTTTTGTATATGTCCCATAACATGTTCATCACATTGTCTTCATGGTGTTCAATTGTTTTCACAGTCGCTATCCAACACATATACACACAGCAGCACATGGGTAGTAACCCATATACAGTATGTATTGCAATATTTAGATACTTCAGGTGTATATTCATGTTATCTCAGCTAATTTTTACTTCTTAGACTTTTGTTTTTGTATACATTGTCAGTGTAATTTTTGTTTGAAAGATTAAAGTATGATGTCTGGATATTAAATGTTTGGATGAAAATAAACTGCTTTTGATGCCTTATATCTGCATGTGTCTTGGAGGGTTTATTGGACTCCAACAATGTCGCTCAATAAAAGTAACTTAAACTTAAAACCTACCCTAATCTATAAAATCCTATAGAATCTTGTAGAAATCTATAGAATCTTGTAGAAATCTATAGAATCTTGTAGAAATCTATAGAATCTTGTAGAAATCTATAGAATATTGTAGAAATCTATAGAATCTTGCAGAAATCTATAGAATCTTGTAAAACCTATTGCATGTAGAACATAGTCGCCATGCTAAATAATTCTATAGAATACTATAGAAATCTCTAGATCATTCTGTAGAATACTATAGAAATCTCTAGATCATTCTGTAGAATACTATAAATTTGTACTTTTCTATAAACTTCTATAATTAAAACTATAACAATCTAAAGAATTCTATAGGACAGAACCGACTCATGACAAATCTGTAGAAATCTATAGCATTCAAAGAAAAAATGTTTCTCTCTGGTGCAAAGACAACTTGACACATGATGTCTATCTAAACCAATATTAACAACATCACTATGGGGTTTTCATTTTGCATAAATACGGAAGTGGAAGCAGCCGTGCTGATGATGTGAAGATTGATGGCTGAGACGCGTCCTGATCCCAGAGGAAGGTGCGACCTCAGTAATCACGATTAACCTTTCCAACAATCACACCGCTCAATGGCTCCCAAATGGCAGGACATGCACGGCAACACACACAACAGACCAAGTGAAAATTAAGACTGCTTTTGACGAAGGAATGTGCTCTGGCTAGGTTCTTTGGTTATTTATCTTGGTCTGGAGAAAGAGTGAAGGCACTTCATATTTTCTGGATCGTTCCAGGAAAGGTTTTCTTCTGGGTTTGAGCGCTGACACCATGATATGTGCGCTGTTAACGAAAGTTTCGGAGCTTCTGTCAGCACTGCACTCGCGTCTTCCCGACAGCGGTCACTAATGATTATTACAGACGTGTGTGCAGAAGAGGTTCATGTTCTCTGTCAGAGTTTTTATGATTTGAATACAGAAGTGACACATTTGAAATGACTCATTTTGAGTGTAGAAGTGGTTCAAACCTCTAAAGTCTGAAAGTCACTTGTGGTTTGGCCTCGGAAGGTTTTTAAACTGTTCATTATCAGTTTAATTGAACTATTCATATCTTAGACTGCACTGTAACTTTTATCCATGTACTCTTTCTTTTAATGTTTATTTTATTAGCTTTTCTTTTTAATGACTGTTTTTAAATGCCATTTTCTTAATGTCTTTCATTTTTTGTAAAGCACTTTGAATTGCCTTGTGTTGAAAAGTGCTATATAAATAAACTTGCCTTGCCTTGCATTGCTTGGCCTATAACCATTTATTTTTCCATGTTCTGTGGGCTGAAAGAATGTCTGCAAGGTGACACACTTTTAAAAAAGTCCTCTTTAACTGCCCGGACAAAATACATTTTGTAGAAACTATTGAGATTAAATAAAACATCCACTTCTTCACTTATCCTGTGAGTGAAACAGCCAAACTCTGTGTGAGGTGAAAGTGGAAAAGGAAACCAATAACTTGATGCACTTCCCTCTCACGGAAAACCGAAGCATGTGTCAAAGAGTTTCATTCACTCACCCAGCCGCTGATTGCCAAAGAAATGTCAAAAGTAGCTCAAATGCAGACGTTTGCTGGAACTCCCGACTTGCTCCACTTTCCCAGGCAAAATGTTCTACCAATGAATTACCAGCACATTTTCATATTTACGTCTTGGGCACTGTAGATGACAATCTAATGCGGAGTGAATTACAATTTAGTGCTGCCGCAAGAAATGGAATCTGAGCAGAGAAACATGACTCTACAGTTTCTGCTCCAACTTAACAAAAATAACTGGTTGTGCATTAGTTTTCTTCAATAGCGTTTTTTGGTAAGATATATGTAACACTATGGTTGCAGTCGAATAATCCAGAAATCAGCGTCTAACCCTATCGTCTATTCCTTGACCTCTGAGTGAAACGTCACGGGGGTAAGGGATAGTGGATAGGAGAATTCAAAAGGACTTAGAAGAAGAGACTGCGGTACTTTAGAGCAGTGATTCTCAAATGGGGGTACGCGGACCCCTAGGGGTACGTTGGGGTACTGCAGGGGGTATGTGAGATAAAAAAATAAAATACCATGCATGATTACAAAAATAATCTTAGTACAATAAGTTATATAAAATATTAGAACCACCAAGGGGGTCCTCATAAACATGTCAAATTGGTGTATTGTATTTGATAGTTTTGCATAATATATCATTTTGTTCATTGGTTTGTTAAACAGATATTACTTCAGTTGAAAAACTCCTTCGAAAAATCAGTTTAATTTGTTTTTCTTTTTTCATGCATAAAATGAAAATATCCTTAGTTTGTTGTGAAGGAGTTAATAAATCACACACTGAGGGAACATCACTGTATTGGAATTATTTGTATAGGCTTTTTCGATCAAACATTTTCGGGGTCGGTCAGGGGGTACTTGGCTGAGAAAATGTTTCAAAGGGGGTACATGACTGAAAAAAGTTTGAGAAGCACTGCTTTAGAGAATCCGACTGCACTTTCACTATCCGACGTGTTTATGATGCGCCAGCGGACGTCATGAATGTGCGTCTGCTGCTGTGGGGAAACTATGGACACTACAGTTTTCTATACAGCGGACTACAACATGGATGTTCAATAAGAACGAGGGACTACTGTAAACTCATCTAGAGACTCTGCACCGTGCTCCGATGCTGTTGCTTTATGCAAGGGGTGGGGAACCTCCGGCCCCCGGGGCCGCATACGGCCCGCGAGACAATTTGATACGGCCCTCGAGGTAACACACGCAAAAAAGAAAAAAAAAAAAGAAATCTAGACCGCAAAAGAATTAAACAAGCGAGTGCCTGTTTTTCCTGGCCAAGGTCAGGGTCCTTGAACACAACACGAGCCTAACGTGTCATCACGTGGTATATGTCTCGTCCGACAGTGGTTTAGAGCTGCCGGAGAGCGGAGCACCAGAACGCCGCTCCGGGCCGGGACATCACAAATGTCAGTACCCATAAGGAGCCGTACACATGCCGCAGTTTTGCGTGGCTGTGTCTTTAGTTGTAAGCCCAGTGGCGATCTGTTCATCTGTCATACTGATCATATAGTCAATAACTGTTGTTATTAGCATCTGGTTAGCTAGCTATGCTAACGAATATAAGATCTTTTTCTCCAACCAGTGAGGTAAAGGCACATCTTTATATGATCATTATAGTTATACAAACACAAGAGAATAAAGTAAACAGGTATAAAATACTATATGACAGTAAAAAAAAGTTGTTATTAATAAACAAGAATACAGTTTGAAAGGAGAGTGGTTTGTAAAATATCCATAAAGAAAAAGGAAATCTGCTTACAGTTCTGTTTCATCTGGGTGTTGAGAGATGATCCATAGATCTCTTAATGTTGCTCTCAAAGTGCACCAGATTGATGCTTTTCACTTCCCCCCCACTTAAATCATATTCACATGGATAGGATACTAAATTGCACACATCTTGTGTCTATATCTTTCTGTTTTGGTGGTCATGCCACAATCGTGCACGCGCGAGTCATGGTAAAATATCTGGATTAAGAGGTTGCTTTTTCTTTGCACAGCATGAAAGAAAGGCCAAATGAATGGGCTGTGATTTTAGTATTTTTAAGCAGACATCAATAATTTGTACGGCCCTCGGAGGATGTTGAACAAATTGAAATGGCCCTTGAGAGGAAAAAGGTTCCCCACCCCTGCTTTATGCTTTATGAACGGGGACAACAGAGAAACATATTCTTCATGACCAAAGTTGGAATTGAAATAAAAAAGGAAAGTGAAACTTATACTCGTCACCCTCTCCCTCCGGTCCACATTAATACAAATGATCCCAATACGTATGATTGTATGAAAATATCTTAAAATCAATACAAATGTATTTATTATAAACGTTAGTCCTTAACATCTATCACTGTGTTTATCACCATTCAAACATCTTTTAAAAGTTGAACAAACCCACACAGCTCAGTAAAGACTGTGAAATGTTGACTTTATTTGATCATTTCAGTAAAAACTAACGTTCATATTTCTCTCTTTGATTATAATACTGATCAACGTTCAAAACAAAGCACTTTGGCAACTTACCACATACGTTTTAAAATGCTTAATAAGCACCGTAACTTTCATGATATAATTTCTCCCATTATCGTTTGTTTCCGTGAACGGCCGACTGTTGAGTGACGGCAAATGCTGCGGTCGCAATGCATTGTGGGGCAGCATTTTCTCCTCTCCTCTCGGTTAGGGAGGTCCAGTGATTCCTAAGCTAAAGGAGGTTATAAAGGAAGTTTGAAACCTCCTTTCCTTTCATTTGGAGAATTGGAACGGCACTTATCATGGCTGCCACTGAGGGACTTCCGGGTCATTTCACTCCGTGAGGAAGGTTCCTAAACTAAACGGACTATTCGACTTCAGCCTATTTGAGTTCAGAATCAGAAAACGGGATTATTTATTATTTATACGAGGAATTTGACTTGTAGTTGTGGTGCATGCATAAACATACATAAATATAAAAACACAGATAGAAAACTATTTTAAGAGAGCTATAATATCATAAAATAATATTCAGAGATATAGTCAAATATAGCAGTATTTACAGGATCGAGATCAGACTAGGTTCGTGTTTTTTCTTTCAAGATGGTCGCTGTGTGATCATCCAGCGATAACATCCTGCAATGTCTTGGCTGAGGAGGTGACAGACAACATGGTGTGCCCGACCAATCACAGCTGCCCGCCTTTTACGGAAATTGTGACATAAGAAAGTTACTTTAATGTTCCACCTGAGGGCACGAAAGCAAATATGTTCATGTGGAATTATGGGTTTATGAATAAAGTTGAAACTGGAACAATTTCAAATCAATAGGTCATTTTCCCATGGATTCTATGTGTATGGATGAATCAATAAATATGCGATAAATGTCTTAATAGCGCAGTCTTTTGACCCATGACCCATTGTGAAAGGGCTATGGTTTACAGACAATGTAATAACATATTATATGTTATTCTATTCTATTAAGCAAATAAGAAATATGGCCAAAGCAGGAAATACTCCCATGTGTTTAGAACAGTCATCACGACTAAAAGTGAAATGCCAGCTGAAGATAATATGTTCACAGCCATCTCTTCTGGATAAAGAGAGAGAGTCTAACCACTTCATTTCCATGACAATGTTTTTGCAGGATGTTCAGTATGATTCAACGTCCCGGTCAGTTTCCAAAGCTGCGGAGGTACAAATATTTGGCTTAATAGGTTACGGGGGAAAGGAGTGGCAGGAGTTGGACCTGGTCCATTTGAATATGACAAGGACAAGGAAAGAGGGGGAAAGAGACAAAGGAGAATGATCGGCCAGCAACTGAAATAATGTGATTTAAAAGTCCCCTATTGCAAATGTATTATCTTTTCAATTTACACACGGCATCTATTGCACGTCTGTCCGTCCTGGGAGAGGGATCCCTCCTCTGTTGCTCTCCCTGAGGTTTCTCCCATGTCCCCTTTAAACTGTGGGTTTTCTCTGGAAGTGTTTCCTTGTACGATGTGAGGGTCTAAGGACAGAGGGTGTCGTATTGTCATTCTGATATTCTGTACACACTGTGAAGTCCACTGAGACAAATGTAACATTTGTGATATTGGGCTATATAAATAAACATTGATTGATATAAACATTGATTGATACTGTTTTTCATCAATATATTACAGGTCTCAGATATATACAGAACCTGTCTCTGATTGGCTCCAAACACCAAACAGATCATTGCAGCATTACCCATAATCCCCTCTGTTTCAGCCCTGTTTCCAAAGTGCTGATTCTCTGTCTGTTACTTCAGATGAAGATAAGGAGCCCCTCCCCACGCGCCTCTGAGAGAGACTTGGTTAAAAAGAACTCAATGGTGCTCTAGGAGGAGATTCAGGTGATAAGGGGGGGTTACCTTGGTTGCTGATTGGCTAATGGTTACTCAAGCCAAAAGATCGTTATGACATCATAAAGTGGCCAAAATCTGATCAGCTCATTTTCAGACAGGTTTTTATAGAAATGGATCAAAAAGAGAGAGAATCTTTGTTCCTGTAACTTTCAGAGTCTCTTGACACAGAGGGGACACATGTTGATGTGGAAGAGACATGAAGAAGAGGGGACACATGTTGATGTAGAAGAGACATGAAGAAGAGGGGACACATGTTGATGTAGAAGAGACATGAAGAAGAGGGGACACATGTTGATGTAGAAGAGACATGAAGAAGAGGGGACACATGTTGATGTAGAAGAGACATGAAGAAGAGGGGACACATGTTGATGTAGAAGAGACATGAAGAAGAGGGGACACATGTTGATGTAGAAGAGACATGAAGAAGAGGGGACACATGTTGATGAAGAAGAGACATGAAGAAGAGGGGACACATGTTGATGTAGAAGAGACATGAAGAAGAGGGGACACATGTTGATGTAGAAGAGACATGAAGAAGAGGGGACACATGTTGATGAAGAAGAGACATGAAGAAGAGGGGACACATGTTGATGTAGAAGAGACATGAAGAAGAGGGGACACATGTTGAATGTAGTATTGAGTAGAAGAGACATGAAGAAGAGGGACACATGTTGATGTAGAAGAGACGTGAAGAAGAGGGGGACACATGTTGATGTAGAAGAGACGTGAAGAAGAGGGGACACATGTTGATGTAGAAGAGACATGAAGAAGAGGGGACACATGTTGATGTAGAAGAGACGTGAAGAAGAGGGGACACATTTGATTGTAGAAGAGACGTGAAGAAGAGGGGACACATGTTGATGGAGAAAAGACATGAAGAAGGAGGGGACACATGTTGATGTAGAAGAGACATGAAGAAGAGGGGACACATGTTGATGCAGAAGAGACATGAAGAAGAGGGGACACATGTTGATGTAGAAGAGACATGGAGAAGAGGGGACACATGTTGATGTAGAAGAGACATGAGAAGAGGGGACAACATGTTTGATGTAGAAGAGACGTGGAGAAGAGGGACACATGCTGATGTAGAAGAGACATGAAGAAGAGGGGACACATGTTGATGTAGAAGAGACATGGAGAAGAGGGGACACATGTTGATGTAGAAGAGACATGAAGAAGAGGGGACACATGTTGATGTAGAAGAGACATGAAGAAGAGGGGACACATGTTGATGTAGAAGAGACATGGAGAAGAGGGGACACATGTTTATAAAAGACATGAAAAAGTAGATTTAGCAATAGGTGACCTTTAAACTCACGTCTTTACAGCTACAATTGCCCAAAAACTCTTGCTCATTGCCCCAGTGACTACAAACCTTCACTCGCTGCATGATGAAAAGGTTAAAGACTGTATAAAACACAGCACCTCTAAAACTTATTCTTTGCTTCAAACTGCACCCAGCGGAGTATGGTCATGCTTCTCACTGAACATTATGCAATCTGACAACAATTCACAACATGATCAAATGCAAACGGGAACAATGTGTGAGCATTTCCCCCTCTGAGTCCCGCAATCCAGTTACCACCTTTACACTGCGAGAGGCAATTTCCTGTGTGGCTCAGCTGATGAGGTTTCCGAGTAAAAACGGGGCCAGTAATTGAATCTCTGTGCTCTTGTTAAAAGTGCAGCTGTCGAAGGCAAAGCTCGGTCGAAGCGGAGTGTGAATTCTTGTGTCATGGTGCAAGCGGGGAACTCTGGCCACATATGCCAGCCATCAGCAGCGGCCTGTACAGAGTGCTATAGAACAGAGTCTGCAGAGAAAGCCCTGTGGAGCCATCTCAAGCACATGTGTGAACAAATGCAAGCATGCTATGACATAAATGTATTGTGTGCAAAGTTTCACACATTATATGTACCCATTTGTTCCTTGACCAATGGTGGGAAGCAACTATGTACATTTCGTGCTAAGCTTTGAGTAAAAAGTACAATATTCCCTTTCCCATATGTGTTTGCCATCTCATGCTTAGTGTGAAGTTAAGGATTAGGGTTGTAAAATGTGATGCATTGTTCTCTAGTAAACTATCCACTGCATTGAAACTAACTAGATCATTTTAGCTGGAGGCGTGTGGCGCAGTGGATTAGTGCGCTCATCTTCGAATCAGAGGATAGCAAGTTCGAGTCCCACTGCAGTCAGCATGTCGTTGTGTCCCTGGGACACTTCACCCCTCCACCTCCTGTGGGGATTGCCCACAGTATTGAGTATGTAAGTCGCTTTGGATAAAAGCGTCTAAAGGTCCTTACACACCGGGCCGAAGATGAGCGTCGTGTCGCCCTACTCAGATTGGTGTGTACTGCACCGTCGTTTCTTTTCGGCCGTGCCGACATCTTCCGGCGCCGATTCGACATGTTGAATCAGAAGGCCGTCGGCCAAAGAAATCACTCTGATTGGCTGTTCAGCTTAGCGAATCAGTGCATGAGAAGCGAAACGGAAGTCAGGGACCCAAACAAACGATTAAGAAGGCAGACTGTAGAGAAAATGGAACGCACACGCTATTGGTTGTTTGTTTATATCACGCAGTCTGTTCTTCTTCTCTCGGTTATCACGCAGTCTGTCTTCCGGTTGTTGCCTCTTTTGAATGACGAATACACACTACCGCCGCCTGCTGGTAAGGAGAGTTATTGCCACTCACGCATGCGCGAACGTGCTATTTGGCCGTCGGCTGAAGTCTTTGCGGTGTGTTCCAGTGCGACTGTTGGCCAAGACGCAGGAGACGTGAGGCGACGTTCCACCGGGACGTGTTCTTTGGTGTTCTTTGGTGTCAGTTTGGTGTGTAAGAGGCTTAACAAGTAACATGTAATGTAATGTAATGTTAGCTGCATACCTAGAGTCTGAAATGCAAAATGAATACTGAAGTGCCTCAAACTTGCAGTCTCTCTTACAGCCAACAGGGGGCGACTTTACTGGTTGCAAAACAAGTTAGAATCTGTAGATGTCTATGAAAAAAACTCTCCCTTGAATTTATACTCTCAATCCCTAGCTTCAAGTCTTCTTTAGTAAAGCAAAAAGTCAATTAAAAAAAATATATTATAATATGGTCCAATGTGTTTTTTTAGCATGTAGGTCATCAATGATGGCTGAGCATCCTGTGCATGTGCATCCCAGGCACTGTTACTTTTCTCTAACGGTAGTGCAACCTAGAGGCCATTTTGTCACTTGGAGGGCACTTCTTCACGTTTTTCTTCATGTATGCACTAGGTTAACATTTTAAGGATTCACCATAGATATTGCAATTCATCCTAGGTGACTGTTTTGCCAAATTTCCTCCAACAGTTGTTGAGACATTTAGTCAAAACCACTAATGTCAATATCATGTGAGCAACACATTAGGGTTCTTCTTCCGGCGACCATGAATATCTGTAATTGAATCCGAAAAATGTGCAAGTTGCGAGTGTTGTTTTCTTACTCTTTGGTTTAAAATAGTTTTATTACCAATCCTTCCCAAGCTTACGCGCCTGAGATGCAGTGGTACCCTGAGATGAATGAAAAATGATGCATTATGATTTTACAGCTTCCAGACTTTAGCTAACTCGGACCGGACTTGGATTCTTCCAATCCCTGATTGCTGTTAAGCTACAAAACCCAATGGGCCAGTCTGTGAAAATGACATCAGCCAATCACAGTGCCGCTACAGTAAAGATCTGTCAAATCTCCAACTCTCCAGGTGCTGTGTAAAGGCACATGTGCAGGTCAACACATAAATCACACCCCCAAAGAGCGGGAAATGTCCAAAAAGGAAGAAAAAAAGGAGAGCTGCAGACAAGTGAGACATGCACAGTAGGGCCATGAGAGCACGTTGAGGTTGGGGAGTTTATTGGGGGTTTTTAGCAGCAGAATTAAAATGCTTCATATTTGCCAGCTAAAGATAAATTCATATTGACATTGCCAGTATGGGTCGAACATAATACTTGAGTAAATACATTTTTCATTTTCCTGGATTTGTCTGCATAGAGCTTATTCTTTCCAAGGGTTTATTGGTCACATCAGCACATTCTCAGACCTTCATATTCACACAGCTAACCGTGTCATGGTGTTTTATATTCCTATTTACTTTCGATCTGAAAGGGATTTTAAGTCAGAGATAAGATTTAGCAACCTTACATTTCACCTCTACTACTGGAAGTGCTTTACATAATGGATGGCAGTAATTTAACAACCCTCACCAGAAATGTAAAAGACAACAACATTCTGAATAAATGCAATAACAAACTGGGCACCTGTGTTACAACTCTTACTTATTAGAAGAAAACAATCATTAAAACAATGAAAAACATCCACACAACTGAGGTCTCCCTACAGTTTTTAGAGTCAACTGTCCACTGCTTTTTTTGTGTGAAACTACACTGTTTCAGTTACATGAGGTCAGCAACTTGTTATTTTGTTTTAATCCAAATTGTCAAACTAAATTATGGCGGATTTGTTTTCAGAACTTCTAACTTAATTAAGAACAGCCTGAACATTGAGAGTAAACTGTCAAAACATGTCTTAAATTATCTAACTAATATGTTAATACGATGTGTTTTTATGAATAAGGTTTTTTTGGACATGCAGTAAGTACCTCCATTAAAAATTGAGAATTGTTCACATTATACATTTCTTAAAAGCAACATGTATAGCCATTAAGAAAAGACATTGGACAGAGTCAACCATTTATATTCTAACATATGATTTAAATAATTATATTAAACACAAATCTGAAAGCATCTTGAGTCTTAGTTTTAAAAAGGAGAACCGTAAAGCATGTGTTATTTGATTTAAAAAATAAATGTTTGAAGGCACTTTAACTTAGAGCTATTATACAAATGACTACACTGAGGCATTCAGGAATGGCCCTCAAATGGAGCATGGGAATAACCACAGGGGGTCAAAGGTCAGCGAATGAGTTGAACAGGAAACACCCAATACGGTGAACATCATTACCCTGTTCTGGTCAATTATGAAGTTGTTTATCATCGCTAGTTGCACTTTTAATCATGTTTCCTCCAATTTGATGAAATCTGTCACTGATTCAGGACGACAAGCTCTCAAGTAGAAGAAACTCCGGCAAAAAACAAGTTCTCTTCAGCTCTATCGCAAATAAACGGATGCTCCTTTAGTACAACTTAAATGACCGCTTGGGATGTCTTGCATTCGGTACAGTCATATTCAAGTTGTAGAATACATTTGACCTATCCCGTTTATGTGCACACATTTATGGATGATTTAGAACCAATAAGTGATTTCTGAGTATCCATAAAAGTTGTAAGCAGCTAAGATTTCTGTTGGTCTTGTGGTTTAAGATGAGGCCAGGAAACAATCAACACAATTCAATAATCACTGCGGCTGTTTAAACTAAACCGGGGAGGCCCTCTTCTGTTTATTTTCCTTGTATCGCGTTGCATTTACTTTTTAATTTCATAGCCAAGTGGACCTCCCTGACATCCTGCCTCCCCCCTCTCTATCCCCACACACTCCACTCCCATTCCTCCTTCACCCTCACCCCTTTTGTGTCCCCCTGTGGCTCTGAACCCCCTCCTCACCACCATTAGAAAACACTCCAGAGCCCCTAAAGGTCACGCTGCCCTCACAAAGGATTGGCAGAAGAGAATCTCTCATGAATACACACTAAGAATGAAAACATCTACTTAACAAACAATACATTTACGTAGGTACACAAACAAATTACTTCTACAAAACAAGAAGCTGATCACTAAAATACCAAACTAAAATACTCAACTCAAAAACTAGCAGTGACAGAAACCAAAGGGGTGACGGTGAATACATAAACATCTTATAAAAGGTATTTGGTGTTGTCTTTTTTCAGCTCATTCTTTTTGGTTTATGTCCTAAAACTTCAAGAGACCCTATATTATGCTTTTGGGGCTTTCCCTTTCCTTTAATGTAGATTATCTCCCACACACTCAATATGTAACACTTGTGCTTCCATTGGCTAGCGCTCCAACACATTTTACGTGATAGGCTAAGGGGCGGGACATCTCTAAAGGCCCTGTCACACTGTCCCGAAATTGACACCCGATGGACACACGATAAAGGAAATGTTCAAATTCGGCTCTGATCGTAACATCGGGGCCATTCGTGAGGGCATCTAAGCCATCGTATGACCGCCGGTGGAGTTTCTCAGGCTCCGGCAGCAACTTCGTGAGCGGCAACTTCGTAAGACACTCGTGAGGGCATCTTGTCAAATCGTGTCATCTTCGTGTTATCATCGGTGCATTCACCCTCACTCTGATCGGGGCGAATGCCCGATGGCACCGATGATAACAAGATGCCCTCACGATGGCCTTACGAAGGGCAACATTGACACACAAATTCAACACGAAAATGAACCTTCGCAAGGTCCTTCGGCAATTTTTTGGCATGCCAAAGATTTTGCCACCGCTCACGAAGTTGCTGCCGGAGCCTGAGAAACTCCACCGGCGGTCATACGATGGCTTAAGATGCCCTCACGAATGGCCCGATGTTGCTACGATCACAGCCGAATTTGAACATTTCCTTTATCGTGTGTCCATCGGGTTGTTTTATTGCACAACAAAATCATGTAAATATATTATGTAAATAACCCAATTTGTGTTCTGTGAAACTAAAAAGGATATAATATATTATTTTGAAGGAGAGTTGACAGGAAGTTGTTGTTGTTATGGAAACAACATTACGGAGAAAACGTAATATTTTCTACATATAACGACGGATAAAGTAAAGAACAAAGTCTGAAGATATCAGTACAGTATCATAGTACTGTAACATAATTGTTTTTGGTACTTTCATTGCAGTTGTATGTCTTTAATGTAATGTAAATGTTGCCTTCGTGTGTGGGTCGGGTCCATCTTCGTGCGAAATTCACAATTCCATATTCGTGTGTCCATCGGGTGTCAATTTCGGGACAGTGTGACAGGGCCTTTAGCGATTGACCAGTCACAACAGAGCCGGCCAGCTAACCAATCAGAGCAGACTGGGCTCTGGTTTCAGACAGAGGGTGAAAAGAGGTGCTGCAACACAGGCAGCAGGAGAAAAATAAAGAACTCTTTGAACATTAAAGCATGGCGACATGTCACAGTAGAGACACTACATACTGATATACACCTGAACATCAGCAGGAGAGGACTCTTTAAAGTAGAAACATTACATACTGATATACACCTGAACATCAGCAGGAGAGGACTCTTTAAAGTAGAGACACTACATACTGATATACACCTGAACATCAGCAGGAGAGGACTCTTTAAAGTAGAGACACTACACACTGATATACACCTGAACATCAGCAGGAGAGGACTCTTTAAAGTAGAGACACTACATACTGATATACACCTGAACATCAGCAGGAGAGGACTCTTTAAAGTAGAGGCACTACACACTGATATACACCTGAACATCAGCAGGAGAGGACTCTTTAAAGTAGAGACACTACACACCTGATATACAACCTGAACATCAGCAGGAGAGACTCTTTAAAGTAGAGGCACTACATACTGATATACACCTGAACATCAGCAGGAGAGGACTCTTTAAGTAGAGACACTACATACTGATATACACCTGAACATCAGCAGGAGAGGACTCTTTAAGTAGAAGACACTACATACTGATATACACCTGAACATCAGCAGGGAGAGGACTCTTTAAAGTAGAGACACTACATACTGATATACAACCTGGAACATCAGCAGGAGAGGACTCTTTAAAAGTAGAGACCACTACATACCGATATACACCTGAACATCAGCAGGAGAGGACTCTTTAAAGTAGAGACACTACATACTGATATACACCTGAACATCAGCAGGAGAGGACTCTTTAAAGTAGAGACACTACATACTGATGTCCACCATATGTTGAACTTATCATCTTACACTTTTAAATCTAACTAAATGCTCGGGGAAAAAATCACTTCTGCTGCCAGAAAGATTTGGGATCCAAAAGCCATTCTAATAAACTGATAAAGTAAATGTATACACATGTTTGTACGAAACGCAGTATAAATATTATAATGGACGTAAAATAGGAATAGGGTGTGAATTATTACAACAATAATTATATTTAAAGAATACTGTTGGAGCTGTGGTTTCTGGGAAAACCCTCTCTCGATGATATCCAAATACTGCACACATAGATTTCATCAGGGAAAATAAAAACGTATAGCTACACTGAAACCCTTAGGTAACCACATTTTGAACACATTGAAACTATGATGGTATTTCCTTATGTGATTACACAATTTATAACAACAGTTTAACTGTCTGCTGCATTCGACACGGTGAATCATCAGATCCTCCTTCGCACTCTCCAAGAACTTGGAGTTTCAGGCTCTGCACTTTCCCTCCTCACCTCATACCTGAAAGACCGTACCTACAGGGGTGACTTGGAGAGGGTCTGAGTCCGACCCTTGTCAATTAACTACAGGGGTCCCTCAGGGCTCTGTTCTTGGTCCCCTCCTCTTCTCCCTGTACACAAACTCGCTCGGATCAGTCATTAGCCCGCATGGTTTTTCTTACCACTGCTACGCTGACGACACCCCAATTAATTCTGTCCTTTCCCCGCTCAGAGACCCAGGTCGTTGCACGCATCTCTGCTTGTCTAGCTGACATCTCTCAGTGGATGTCTGCTCACCACCTCAAGCTCAACCTTGACAAGACTGAGCTGCTCTTCCTCCCGGGAAAAGATTGTCCCACTCTTGACCTAACAATCAACATCGGCACCTCAGTTGTTTCCCCGACTCAGACTGCAAGGAATCTGGGTGTGACCCTAGATAACAACCTGTCCTTCACTGCAAA
This sequence comes from Gymnodraco acuticeps, assembly GCF_902827175.1. Taxonomy (NCBI): domain Eukaryota; kingdom Metazoa; phylum Chordata; class Actinopteri; order Perciformes; family Bathydraconidae; genus Gymnodraco; species Gymnodraco acuticeps. Next base: position 43,741 of record NW_022992324.1, read on the forward strand.
CATCGCTGCTACAACCCGTTGCTGCAGATACACGCTTTACAACATCAGGAGGATGCGTCCCCAGCTGACTCAGAAAGCGACTCAGGTTCTGGTCCAGGCTCTCGTCATCTCACGCCTAGACTACTGCAACTCCCTCCTGGCTGGTCTACCTGCATGTGCCATCCGACCTCTGCAGCTCATCCAGAATGCAGCGGCTCGTCTGGTTTTCAACCTTCCTAAATTTTCCCACACCACGCCGCTCCTCCGCTCCCTTCACTGGCTTCCGGTAACTGCTAGAATCCACTTCAAGACACTGTTACTTGCGTACCATGCTGCGAATGGATCTGGCCCTTCCTACATCCAGGACATGGTTAAACCGTACACCCCAGCGCGTGCACTCCGCTCTGCATCAACCAAACGGCTCGCTGCACCCTCGCTGCGAGGGGGACCCAAGTTCCCATCGGCGAAAACACGTGGGTTTGCTATCCTGGCTCCTAAATGGTGGAATGAGCTCCCCATTGACATCAGGACGGCAGATAGCTTACACACCTTCCGGCGCAGACTGAAAACTCATCTCTTTCGACTCCACTTCGAGCGTTAGAACTATTAACAAAGCACTTATACTAATAAAGGACTGGCTTATCTAAAGCCAGTTGAGTAGCACTTGAAATGTCTGGCTCTATGAAACCTGATGTACTTATATGATTCTGTTTTCTTCAAGGTTGTATTTTGTTGGTCAAACGCACTTATTGTAAGTCGCTTTGGATAAAAGCGTCAGCTAAATGCAATGTAATGTAATGTAACTAGAAAATTGGTGTAATAAAGATCCTGGAGGGACATTTGAAAGTTGAAACCATACATATCTGAAACTAAAAACAGCTGAAGTGTTCACAACTTGGACAGACATTCTGTACATTGTAACTGACACACAGATACACACTGACACAATTGACTTCCTTCCAGCACACAATACACACATTGTATGACAAATTGCCAAAAATAAATATGCCTGTAGGAATTATGCAGACAGAAGCACAATTATTGTACTGTATGTTTGACAGTTTGGACTTTCAAACATGACACACACAAACAGTCATCATAACACTGAATTCCCTCTGTCCATTACTTTTGTGTGTGTGACCACATGAGGGGGGAACACAAGTGTGTGTGTGTGTGTGTGTGTGTGTGTGTGTGTGTGTGTGTGTGTGTGTGTGTGTGTGTGTGTGTGTGTGTGTGTGTGTGTTGTGTGTGTGTGGCCTAGCATTACTATACTTGTGGGGACCTAAATCTGTCTACACAGTCACGTGTGGGTCCCCATGAGGAGAATCATTAATTTTAGGGTGAAGACTTGGTTAGGTTTAGGGTTAGGCATGTGTTGGTTATGGTTAAGGTTAGGATAAGTCTCCAGGAAATGCATGTAAGTCAATGTAATGTCCCCTGAAGTGATGTATACATGGTGTGTGTGTGTGTGTGTGTGTGTGTGTGTGTGTGTGTGGTGTGTGTGTGTGTGTGTGTGTGTGTGTGGTGAGGTTGGTACCCATAGAGGGGTGCAGGAATGAGTCCTAAACCCCAAAAGGATTCAGCATCGTTGCACTTCCTGTTCCCTGTTGTGGAAGTCAATGGTTCCGTGTATATGTGTGTGTGGTTAGAAAACTGAAAGACGGTCTGTGGATAACACAAGCTGAAGAGATGTTAACGTTTTGTAATACGACATAAAATATGGCAGTGGTGTTAAGCTCTTTATACTATCCTGAGTAACAAAACGTGTTAGCTTATTTTCTGCAATACTCTGATATCCAACGGGAAAATCCCATAGCTTTTTGGCAAGAGTGCCTTTGCGGTACAAAGCTACGGTTCAGCCTACAAAATACGTCACTACGGCAAACCTCTATTGGGAGGAAAAGTGCAGGCCTCATGAGGGGGGAACACGAGTATGCCTGAGTGTGTGTGTGTATTCGTGTTTTCCCCCCTGACATCTCCATGAGGAAAATCAGCCTCCTAACAGATTCTCTGCACCACATAAAGATGTCATCAGACAGACGCTGTAAATAACTCCGGTGAAGCTCTTCGTTCCAGCGATTAGGAATGAGGCCGGATCACGACCCATACCATAACTGTACAGTTACATTATGTGACAGCATTTGCACACTTCATTTATCTACGGTTAAACAGAAAGTAGGCTCAATTTCACGGGCAGATTTGAATGCTGGGTGCTTATAGTTTGTGCTGGACGATTTGCAGACTGGAGTTATTACTTACCGCCTTTATTGTTCAAATGTAGTTATTGGAAGCTAATTTATTTCTACAGGACCTTTGACTTAGCCTATTTGCTGTCAATACGGTAACAATGTGAGTATCATAAATCTGTCTTTTGCTTATTTTGAGCAGAGATGGGAAGTAGTGGAGTACAAATACTTTGTTACTGTACATGTTTCTGGTATCAGTACTTTACTCCACTACTTATTTTTTCTGACGACTTTTTACTTTGACTTCTTACATGTTGAACACAAATACCTGTACTTTCTACTTCTTACATGTTGAACTCAAATACCTGTACTTTCTACTTCTTACATTTTGAACTCAAATACCTGTACTTTCTACTTCTTACATGTTGAACACAAATACCTGTACTTTCTACTTCTTACATGTTGAACACAAATACCTGTACTTTCTACTTCTTACATTTTGAACTCAAATACCTGTACTTTCTACTTCTTACTTGTTGAACACAAATACCTGTACTTTCTACTTCTTACATGTTGAACACACATACCTGTACTTTCTACTTCTTACATGTTGAACACAAATACCTGTACTTTCTACTTCTTACATGTTGAACCCAAATACCTGTACTTTCTACTTCTTACATGTTGAACTCAAATACCTGTACTTTCTACTTCTTACATGTTGAACACACATACCTGTACTTTCTACTTCTTACATGTTGAACCCAAATACTTGTACTTTCTACTTCTTACATGTTGAACTCAAATACCTGTACTTTCTACTTCCCTCATTTTCCAAACAGCTGGTTCCTTTAGTCTGAATGTGTGTTTGATGCGTGATCATTATTCTTTAGAGTCATTGCCGTGCCTATTGATTTGAACACGATCCGTGTATCCATTCATTTCCTGGTCTTCTCTAAAGAAGAGGGACCAATGGAAACGTTGTCATGTTGCCGTTGTTCAGCATGGAAACATTCATTAGCTAACAGTGACATTATTGTTCTATTAATATAAAGGGAGGTCAGGTACTCTTTAAAGCAGCTGCTAGTTATGGGTACTTTTTACTGAAGTACATTTCAATTTATACTTTCACTTAAATAAAGAAGTTTAGTCAGTACTTCTACTTTTACCAGAGTATTTATAAACACGAGTATCTGTACTACTTGAGTAAAGGATGTGTTTACTTTAGCCAAAAGACAGATTCCCTCAAATCAGATTTTGCTGCGCTAAATATCCTACATCAAGTTAGAGAAGACAGAACAAGAAAAAAAAGATTAGAGAAATCTGAAAAAAACATTTAGCATCTCGAGTGTCACCTGAACTGTGACAGCTATCACTCAACTCATCCTCTCCACAGGAAGCACCCCACAGCAACGCAGCAGTAGATGTTTGTACCGTCACAACATACTCGGTTTCCATAACAGGAGCGTTTATCACTGTCAGGGAGGACACTGAGAGCAACTGAGGCTGCCAGGTTGGACCTTGTTTGTGTTATGCACTGCAGACATGTGCAGGAAGTTCAGATTGTGCTGTTCTATGCTTAAGACATCATCATCAAATGAGGTTTCGCAGACTCGGACCACCAAAGACGAAGCCAAGTTTTTCCAGAGTTTTTGCTTTTGTTCAGACGTTAAGACTAATCTAGTTTTTTAAGCACCATTTCAAAACAGTAGGACCTCATCATTTTAAAGTCAGCATATGTGTGTTACTGTAAGTAAGCTACCTTTTAAACCCAAATGCTTTATTTATAATGTTTCTACTTTCTAGATACTAATAGTTGAAAGGAAAATTAGGGAGTTTTTAACTGCCCAAAAGAGCTGTACCAATACAGTGTGTACCAATTGAGGATTGTTACTTGAATGTATGTCAAGCAGCTCAAATGAACATGCATTCATGGAATTTTTTTTGGGACCGAGACAGATTTTATAACAACAAAATTAATATGTTCTTGTGTCCAGGAATTATCCGACCGTTAGTCACTGTGCATTCAAAAAGTCAGGTGACTCATAAGAGTGTTTCAGCAAAGTCTGTGTTGCATATCAAGTTTTAAAGGTCCCCTATTATACTGTTTTTCATCAATATATTATAGGTCTCAGATAAATACAGAGCATGTCTCTGATTGGCTGAAACACCAAACAGATCATTGCAGCAATACCCATAATCCCCTCACATGTTGATGTAGAAGAGACGTGAAGAAGAGGGGACACATGTTGATGTAGAAGAGACGTGAAGAAGAGGGGACACATGTTGATGTAGAAGAGACATGAAGAAGAGGGGACACATGTTGATGTAGAGAGAGACATGAAGAAGAGGGGACACCATGTTGATGAAGAAGAGACATGAAGAAGAGAGGGACACATGTTGATGCAGAAGAGACATGAAGAAGAGGGGACACATGTTGATGCAGAAGAGACATGAAGAAAGGGGACACATGTTGATGTAGAAGAGACAGGAGAAGAGGGGACACATGTGTGTAGAAGAGACATAAGAAGAGGGGACACATGTTGATGTAGAAGAGACATGAAGAAGAGGGGACACATGTTGATGTAGAAGAGACATGAAGAAGAGGGGACACATGTTGATGTAGAAGAGACGTGAAGAAGAGGGGACACATGTTGATGTAGAAAAACAAAAAGAAGATTACATGGAGAAGAGGGGACACATGTTGATGTAGAAGAGACATGAAGAGAGGGGACACATGTTGATGTAGAAGAGACGTGAAGAAGAGGGGACACATGTTGATGTAGAAGAGACGTGAAGAAGAGGGGACACATGTTGATGTAGAAGAGACATGAAGAAGAGGGGACACATGGTGATGCAGAAGAGACATGAAGAAGAGGGGACACATGTTGATGCAGAAGAGACATGAAGAAGAGGGGACACATGTTGATGTAGAAGGACAGAAGAAGAGGGGACACGGTTGATGCAGAAGAGACATGGAGAAGAGGGTACACATGTTGATGTAGAAGAGACATGAGAAGAGGGGGACACATGTTTGATGTAGAAGAGACATGAAGAAGAGGGACACATGTTGATGTAGAAGAGACATGGAGAAGAGGGGACACATGTTGATGTAGAAGAGACATGGAGAAGAGGGGACACATGTTTATAAAGACATGAAAAAAAGTAGATTTAGCATAGGTGACCTTATAAACTCACGTCTTTACAGCTACAATTGCCCAAAACTCTTGCTCATTGCCCCAGTGACTACAAACCTTCACTCGCTGCATGATGAAAAGGTTAAAGACTGTATAAAACACAGCACCTCTAAAACGTATTCTTTGCTTCAAACTGCACCCAGCGGAGTATGGTCATGCTTCTCACTGAACATTATGCAATCTGACAACAATTCACAACATGATCAAATGCAAACGGGAACAGAAGAAGAGACGTGAAGAAGAGGGGACACATGTTGATGTAGAAGAGACATGAAGAAGAGGGGACACATGTTGATGTAGAAGAGACATGAAGAAGAGGGGACACATGTTGATGTAGAAGAGACATGAGAAGAGGGGACACATGTTGATGAAGAAGAGACATGATGAAGAGGGGACACATGTTAGGAATGAGGAGAGGGACACAATGTGATTAAGAAAGAGGGGACACATGTTGATGTAGAAGAGACATGAGGAAGAGGGGACAACATGGTGATGTAGAAGAGACATGAAGAAGAGGGGACACATGTTGAGAAGAAGAGACATGAGGAAGAGGGGACACATGTTGATGAAGAAGAGGGGACACATGTTGATGAAGAAGAACATGAGGAGAGGGGACACATGTTGATGAAGAAGAGACATGAGGAAGAGGTGACACATGTTGATGAAGAAGAGGGGACACATGTTGATGAAGAAGAGACATGAAGAAGAGGGGACACATGTTGATGTAGAAGAGACATGAAGAAGAGGGGGAACACATGTTGATGTAGAAGAGACATGAAGAAGAGGGGACACATGTTGATGTAGAAGAGACATGAAGAAGAGGGGACACATGTTGATGTAGAAGAGACATGAAGAAGAGGGGACACATGTTGATGTAGAAGAGACATGAAGAAGAGGGGACACATGGTGATGTAGAAGAGACATGAGGAAGAGGGGACACATGGTGATGTAGAAGAGACATGAAGAAGAGGGGACACATGTTGATGTAGAAGAGACATGAAGAAGAGGGGACACATGGTGATGTAGAGGAGACATGAAGAAGAGGATTTTGTATAATAGGTGACCTTTAAAGTCAGATGTATCTCAAATCCATGATCTCGGTGTGTATGGCAGGCTTTCTATTCCAAACGTTATTCTGCAAACCCAAGCAGAGATAACCCTAACATTACCAGTGATACTTTATCAGGCTTGAAAACCCTAACCCTAACCCTAACCCCCAGAACCAAAAGAGCAATTATAACAATATACTAGTTATGAATAGTACTAGTCAGCCAATTCAAACGTACTTTTATCCGTTGGTTCCCCTTTAAGTCACTGGATTCAGGGAACAATCCATGTTTCATCATTCCTCCACAGCTGCTTTTGAACAGGGAATATAACTGTTAAACATTGGGTGGAAACCTCAATGAATTGGACCGCAGCTGTTTTTGGCAGTTCAGGTGTGAACATGTATGTTACTGTATGGAGCTGAGGCAAAGTGTTGCTGAAAATAAGTCGACATTTTATGCCGAGAAAAACCTGGACAAATAAAAGGTTAAATGAAACTAATTATAAACAGCGCTGTCTGTGGAATTGTAAAGGTCGTCATGGGTTTGACATTCAGATTACAGTTACACAGCTCTCCATTTCACACCACATTCACACATGGTATGACTCCGGGGAATGTACAGCAACGTGTATGTTTGAAAGAATAAAAATAGCTGGGACCGTTTTAGCCGTGACTACTAGGTACGTTTTTTATTTTTACTACATTTATTAAAATAATCTTCTGGGTCTGTGTTGAACCACGGAAAACATAAATATCCATCCCTCAAGCGGCAGCTCTAATAACCAATGAGGAACATTTTTGACCACAGACTATATAATGTATTGTAAAGCCAACGTCAATCATCACCACATGTTTAAACCACATGCAGTCAGTCAGTAGTGACAATATTAATAGAAAACTGAAACTAATACCCTTACAATATATAAAGTTCAACACTTTATGTGAAAATATACACTTTTTTCTAAAACCAAGATTTATTATTTTTGAATATAAGCTCAATTAAGTGGAAATAATTGGCCTTGAGTTGTATTTTATCATCTTGTCATGCATTGGGTACTAGAAATATATATTGAGACATCCTCAAAGTCAAAGTCAACTTTATTGTCAATCTTTCAGTTTGTGTGTACATACCGTTTCCCACAATCCCGAATACAAAAATACACATATATATAAAAATATGTATACAAATGTGTACATCCTATATATACACAATCGGATATACCTATTTGTATACATATTTATGAATATATTTTGATTTTTGTATTCGGGATTGTGGGAAACGGTATTTCGATCCTACAGGGACAGATACACTCACGTAATGGTAGGTAATTATAAACTGTTAACATTTGCTTTGTACCAAAAATCCATATTCAATCCAAAGTGCATAAACTGATGAATCATTCAAACCTCCTTCAAAAAGCAGAGAGAATATCACTCTCTAATAATTGCTTCCCCTCATTTGCCTTCTCCCTGGGAGTCCACATACTTTGTTAGTTGACTGGTCTAGAAAAGGTCAAGTCTGTTGAACGAGAGCCGAGGTCTGAGCCAACATAAACTCTGAACACTTTCCTCCAGGACCCGCTCTTTGCTAAATTGGCCCTTTTCGGCAGAAGGCGGTTCTGCTCTGGCTGGATGCTGCCCTCCTGCAAGCATGCTTAGCTTTAGCATGTGCAGCCAAGAGAAACTGTCGCCATTTAGGTCTAAGCGGTGGCATGGAAATAGACATATGTGAACTTGAAATTGGTTGATTTCCTGAGCAAACACAGTCCATTATTTGGGTTTCACATTGTTAGGTTGCCAGGTTGTGTTCTGATCCAATAGAAAACAGAACAGCTATGTGGAGCACAGATGGCACAGCATATGGGTGAGTTTAAGTATGAAATGACAAAAACTAAATCATATCCCATTTATCTAAATCCTATTATTCAACAAACAGATTAAGTATGAATCCAAATGCTTTATAAAATACTTTTTGTTATCACATATGTGTGACTAATTTTTAGTAATGCTATGATATTAACATGCTGCTTCTTTGGCTGACATATGAAGCTCAGCTCAAGTTCAACCAGGAAGACCTTCCTTACTCATTCATTCACTCTTTCCATGTTACTCCTCTCTCTCCTCTCAATAAGTGATCGGGGGCGTCACTCCCCAGCCTAATCACTTCGCTCTATTCTCACAAGCCTATCATAGCGCTCCGCTAAACCTTTTAAATATGCTCTCCCCTCTGACAGCTCTCATTCCAGGTGAATCGGCGCAACCCTCCTCCACCCCTCTTCACCTCCCGTCCATCTGAATCCAGGGTCAAGCTAAGCCACTCCTCTTCAGACCGACCCCAGCTATCCATTCACCACCACCAGTGTCTAGACCATACTTGGCAACCTTGACACCTCAGAAATCGGGAGCATTTCAAAACCACCGCGGGGGGGGGGGGGGTCGCCCGGAGCTGTATTAGATTAACATTAACATGCTTATTGTAGCCTAGTTGTAAGTGCACTGCCTTGCGGCCTGTAGCACCATCCTTGATGGAGCATGTGTGGGCTGGGCCTGTATTTTACAGGAAAGGAGTGAGCAGAGGGTCGAGTAGTCGATTGTTGTTCTGTTTTCTGTGACTATCTGCCTCACCCTCTCAGACTTTCAGTTGCGTGGCTACTGAAGAGATGCGCTACCATGGAAACCAAACAATGGTGTGTAGCTGTATTAAAGTCAGAGTGGAAACAGTCGTGAGTAAATCTGATTTGGTCAGAAATCGGGAGAAATGCGGGAGAAATATAACCCCGGGAGGAAACCGGGAGAGGGCTATGAAATCGGGAGTCTCCCGCGAAAATCGGGAGGGTTGGCAAGTATGTTCTAGACCCCGGGGGATTTAATCGGATCGGTTCTCCCTTCCCGAAATGATATTCCTGCACAATGGGGCCTAATCGCCAAAACTCCTTTACATTCATGTGTATTTCTGGCAATAAATATGTATCAAAACTGTCTCTCCTGATTGAACTCTTATTATTTCAGTTGCTGGTTAATTTCATAGCAAAGCAGGAAAGTCCAGTGGGAAATGTCTCACAGAACGATGTCAGAAAGTTGTAACATTTCCAAGGCTAAAAAATGGATTTATTGGACAGACCTCATGTAGATGGCTCAATGTAACGCATGGTCGGATCACTGAATGGTTATAATGTATCTACCCAAGCAAACATTCATGGAACCAAAACACCAATTGAATGGAAAACATTGGTAAGAATCACCCATTCAGCAAGTTTAACATTAAATTGTGTACGTTTTATTTTGCAAAACCTTTTGAGTTCACTTCTGTAATTTGAATCGTTTTCTGTATAATTTAGCAAATGTTTGTTTCAAAATGCATCAACAAGAATTCAAAATGTCCTGTTTTTGCAGCAATAGGCTGAGTTTATTGGTTTGAGTAGTATTTACAGCCTGCATACCAAGCTGAGCGAAGAAACAGGAAACACAAATAAATAAATGTGTCAGGGCCAGGCCTTTGTCTCTGTGGTGTGTGTGTGTGTGTGTGTGTGTGTGTGTGTGTGTGTGTGTGTGTGTGTGTGTGTGTGTGTGTGTGTGTGTGTGTGTGTGTGTGTGTGTGTGTGTGTGTGTGTGTGTGTGCTCTCAAACACTCTACTGGTTTGTGTTTGTGACTGTGTAAGGTGTGTGTGTGCACGTGTGGTGTGTGTGTGTGTGTGTGTGTGTGTGTGTGTGTGTGTGTGTGTGTGTGTGTGTGTGTGTGTGTGTGTGTGTGTGTGTGTGTGTGTGTGTGTGTGTGTGTGTGTAAGGTATGTGTGTGACTGTGTAAGGTGTGTGTGTGTGCGCACGTGTGTGCGCACGTGTGTGTGTGTGTGTAAGGTATGTGTGTGTGTGACTGTGTAAGGTGTGTGTGTGTGTGTGTGTGTGTGTGTGTGTGTGTGTGTGTGTGTGTGTGTGTGTGCTCTCAAACACTCTACTGGTTTTTGTGTAAGGTATATGTGTGTGACTGCAAGGTGTGTGTGTGTGTGCACGTGTGTGTGTGTGAGTGTGTGTGTGTGTGTAAGGTATATGTGTGTGACTGTGTGAGGTGTGTGTGTGCACGTGTGTGTAAGGTATGTGTGTGTGACTGTGTAAGGTGTGTGTGTGCGCACGTGTGTGTGTGTGTGTGTGCGTATGTGTGTGTGTCTGTGTAAGGTATGTGTGTGTGACTGTGTAAGGTGCGTGCGTACGTGCGTGTGTGTGTGTGCTCTCAAACACTCTACTGGTTTTTGTGTAAGGTATATGTTTGTGACTGCAAGGTGTGTGTGTGTGCACGTGTGTGTGTGTGAGTGCATGCGTGTGTGTGTGTGACTGTGTAAGGTGTGTGTGTGCACGTGTGTGTGTGCGCGCGTGTGTGTGTGTAAGGTATGTGTGTGACTGTGTAAGGTGTGTGTACGTGGTGTGTGTGTAAGGTGTGTGTGTGTGTGTGTGTGTGCACGTGTGTGTGTGTGTGTGCGTGCGTGCGTGCGTGCGTGTGTGTGTGTGCTCTCAAACACTCTACTGGTTTTTGGGTCCCTGCACTTTAGCTACCTGCTCACCTGTCTGCAATCACCTCCAGGAAAACTACCGTGGTTCATCGGCCAATTTAATTTCTCTTCGTACCTTTACATTGTTTTCATTTAGTCGATGCTTTTATCCAAAGCAAGTGCAACCAACCATGAAGATGCAAACTCCGAATAGCAAGTATATTAGCTTCGAATACGCCTCATCATTTTTAAGAGCCACAAACAGAAATGAGAACTATTGTTATTCGTTTGTAATAGAGTTTATTGGCACAGTCAAAATACTGTGTTTTATTGTGACACAAAGTACTTTCTGCAGTTCTGATGTTTGTTCCTTTATTATTGTCAGAATATCCAGGAGAATGTTGAGTATCATTATTGGAGTGACTTAAAGGGGAAATATCCCGTGGTTAAAAACGTAACCACAGTTGGATTACATGTACCACAATCCTCACATGATACTGATACTAACAAACTGTGTCCATGTTGCAACCAGTTGAAATAATGAGTGTAATTCAAACATGCTCTTCTCTTTGAATTCGACAGGCGGTAGAGTTGAAAAGCGGCGAGTGAGTAATATGTACACAGATAGTGAGACCACAGGATGAACCAGAAAATGGCAAAATGCCAGTGTGAGGCTGGTGGCTCTACACAGAATAGGTGGTTTCTTATCTTATTGTGTATTTGATTTTACCTCAAAGCTCACAAACCACTTCAAGTAAAGACATTTCAGATTACATTAAAGAGATGTTAGAACATGTTCCCATTCTGAATGGAAATCTCTGTATTGATGTTTCAGAGTCACACTGTGATATTTAATCCATGCCAGAATTATGCAAAGGATTTTAAAAGGTTATTAAGGCTATCAAGAGATTAAAGGTCAGCCCGCTGTTGAAAGCTACTGTGGCAAGAATCCTGACAAAAACTGTAGGCTATATATTGTTTTTAGCAAGTCTGCTGAATATATAATGTAACAGAACATTTTGGACTTTAAAAGTTGCTTCATTCAACAGAAACCCGTCAGAAAGTGTATTTACAGAATAATTTATCCAGCTGCTAGTAAGCCTTGGCAAGAAGAAAGTAATAGATGAACAAACATTTGAAGCCAGAGACTGGAGTGTTATGACTACAGTATATTTAAGCAATAGCTCACGACAGGCCGTTGCATGCTCATTATATCACAGCTAAGGGGCGTGGTTCGGCCTGATGCGAACTGTATACCGTTAAATCGACCGGACTTCTTTCTGCAGATGTGAGCGTCCTTTAACAACGGTCCTTGCTGCACATTATCCCTTACATGTCTCCATCTTAAGCTTTGTTAGTTAGTTAGTTTCGTGACGGACGTAATGTAACAGTATTAAGTTAACGGTTGTAGCTTTTCTCAGACGCGGAGGGATACTGACTTGTTGTGAAAAGTAACTACAATTCTACCCGTGGTATACGCTGATTATATCACGGCTAAGAACCAATCAGATTGCTTGATTTGACTTGTCTGTTTTATAATCATTTATATATTATATGTGTGTAATGTATCAAATCGCACACGGCTGCTGTGCCTTCTCAGAAAGTCAAGCTAGCTAGATAGCTTTAGCTAGCAAGATAGCTTTATCGTTTAACATCGTTTATCGTTAGCATATCCCTACAGACAGCTCAATTAACCAAATAAAATTAACAACGCCTTCTTTTAGACAACAGTATAGTTTATTAAGTAGACGAAAAACTCACATGTATAACTTTGTATACAAATTTGTAAGGTGCTGTGTTCACAGGAGCAACTGCTAACATTGCTAGTTCCTCGTTGTTCGGTTGCCAAGATGAGAGAGAGAAGGGTCCAGCGTTCAACATTTTGAACGTTATGAGTACTCATAGTGCACTGAATTGTTTACCACTTCACATTTGGATGCACTCTCAAAAGAGCACATTTAAGTACAGAAGTTTGAGACATGCAACCATTTCCAGGTTATCTGACTAACAGTTGGATTTGGGAGAAATACATTCTGCATTGTTATTCTGGAACCCAAAGATATCTTAGATTTTTTAGAATAAGAAATGTGTCACAAAAGTATAAAACCAATACAAAAAATGTTCATCTGTCTTTCTACCTCCCCCCTGGAGGTGTTTCTGTTCCCAGGCAGATGGCTTCAAACACCAGGTACGCCCATGGGAGCCTCACGAGGAGGTCCTGGACACTGCCTGAACTGCAAGGTGGGGCGGAAAGGAAGGAACCAAATAGAGTTATTCACACACTCACATTTCAGCCCTAATGCACAGAGTGGCTCAAAGCAAACTGAACACAGCGTGAGGGGGAGAGCTGGGGGAGCGAGGGACAGCGAGTGGGCGAAAGAAAGAAGGGGAAAATAGAGAGGGGCAGATACCAAGAGAAAATACCTCTCACAGATCTCATTCCGTTTGTGTGATAAGAAAGGAAATAACGGCTTCAGATGAGGGAAATTGCAAAGGGACACGTATCACCTTCCTTTACATTGTGAGAGGCGGATCACAGGAATCCCAGAGCCAAAGGAACGAGACGCAGCTCTTGCATGGATGTGAGGAGACGTCTCAAAATGTACTCGGCATAACCTGCCTCTGAAGTGTATTTGTATAAAATCCTACTGACTGCATTATCACTTTCATACTTGAAGAGAACAGTTCACAACAACACTTGTTTCTACATTCTGAATCCATTTATTTACTGGGTGCAAAAAACGTCAGTATTGTTTCCCGGTGACATTAACTGACAGTTCATAGAGTTGGGATTAAATCCTGACATGCATGCTGCAGAGTGAACAGGCCCTGAGGCGGCAGAAGTGTGTAGAAAGTTTGCCCCGTGACTGTGAACTTCAGATTGATCCCAGCAATCGTCATGTGTGCTCATCATCAGGGCCATAAAATGCATATTTTTAGCCTGTTGCCTTGTGATTTTCAGTCAAGGCTTTAAACCAAAGATTTGCTGTCAAAAGGATATTATTGTAATGTGGTGGGGGGTGCCAAATCCAGCAGCCATATCACCAGATTTACAAGCCCCCCTGCTGATGTATACACCCTAAATCCAGAGTGAAATGCTTTTATCTGCTTAAACTATAGGGGGAATATATAATACCAGTTTGATTTGGTGAGATTACGACACAAATTACAGGGAAGGTGCCAAATCCGGCAGCCATAACTACAGCTCTGCCAGATTTACAAGCCCCCCTGCGAATATACACACCATAACATGCTTTCATTTGCTTAAACTAAAGGGGCAATATATAATAGCAGTGTGATTTTGGTGAGATTATGACAATCCTGGGCAAAATTACAGGGGACGCGCCCAATCCGGCAGCCATAAAAACAGCTCTGCCAGATTTAAAAGCACTCCTTTAAATGATATTGTATCAAACATCACCAGTTATGAGTAATGGACACGTTTCCAGCAGAATAGCCTCATCTGTATTTGAGACATATTGAATAGCACATGTCAGAGATGTCTCTCAGCATGTCTCCCATATGACGGAAAAAATACACTATATTTGAAAATGTGCACACTGGAAAAATGTGAAATAAAGTGAGCATTAGCTTGGTAAGATCTATTGAGATAAAATGGGATATTTAGATAAATCAGATCTTGTAATTAGCTAGGAAAACCTATTCTGAGCTATTTTTGATCAAAATCAGGAAATGTTGTTACAAAATAAGCTGTTTTCTGATGTTAGTTGGGGAATATCTAATAAAAATGTAAAAAAAACCTTGTTTCATCTGAGATACAACTCAAAATAATATGTTTTCAAGATGCTTTGTCTAAAAACAGTAGCCTTAGTGTAAGACTTTTTTATTGAATAAGAATTGCATTTGATGTTACTTGTAGAATCAATTAAATATTACCTACATATTTATTAAATAAAAGGAAGTAAAAACAACCTGAAAAGCCAAATCTTATTTACTGGAGATTTTCTAATAAAATGCAAATGTAATCTTAAGTCAAATCTACTATGCAATAATAAGTCAAATGTACTTACACAAAATAGTTTACTTGATTGCCTTTAGTAACAAACACTTCTTAACTGTAAGTAGAAGCTACTTGAAATACGTTGTTACATTTACTTAGGTTTTCTGAGTGCAATTTGTTACCTAGATATTCCTAAGTAAATCTTACTCCCCGTTTTTTTCAGTTGTCTCCTCCAGCTCTCGCCTCCACCTCAGTGCCTCGGCGCTCGTTTTCACAGCCACAGCTGCGCGAGAGCAAATTTATTATCAGCTTTAGTAATTCTGACAGGCTATCCGACCGGCAGACGCTCGGGGTCCTTGAAGTGCAGAAAGGCCTTCCCATCGCCTCCCAGCAGGTCTGGATTTACTGCCACTGTCGAAACTTCTGTCAGCTCTCAAAGGCAGAGAGAGAGAGAGAGAGAGAGAGAGAGAGAGAGAGAGAGAGAGAGAGAGAGAGTAAGAGAGAGAGAGGAGAGAGAGGAGAGAAGAGGGGGAGGAGAGAGGAGAGAGAGAGATGGGACTTTTTTGTTCTACTGCCTGATATCCAAGAGAGAACATGAGAACATTGGGACTTTCTATTCTCTCCCCTCGCAAGATGACGACATGCAGTTCTCCAACCCAGAGGGCTTTGAATCAGCTCGCTCGTTAATAGCTGTCTCGCGGAAGGCTCGGGGAAGCAACGCTTCACAGAGTCTGAATGGAGGACACACAAAGTTCAGTTTTGTCAAGCGCTGGAAATTCTCATTTTCACCGTCTCACTGCGGCAGAAGGAAAACTGTTTCCTGCTGCATTTCAGTGCTAATACCCCCCCCCCCCCCCCCCCCAAATCCCCATTTGTGTTGCAAAGTCATGAGCGAGTTACTGAACTTATCTTCAGCTGCTGAGAAGTATGGTATTATGAAGAAATCTTAAATTGTTTACGTTTCATGATGTCTTAGGATTCATTTGGTTATTGTAAACAGCTTTTTATGATCATTTTGATTAATTTAACTTTTTGGTTAATATTTGCATTTTCTCTCGATGCGTCTTCTAACGATACAGAAGATCTTTAATTGTCTCATTTGGTTAGAATCTGGAGGTCAATCCATTTAGGGCTGAAACTAATGATTATTGCCTTTGTCCATCATTTAGTATTAAATCGATCATTTGTCAGAAATAATACTGAAAGGCCCATCACATCCCAATGATACGTCTTAATCTGTCCGACTAACAGTATAAACCCAACCGTTTAATTAAAGAAGCATAAACGATCACATTGTTAAGCAGAAACCAGCATTTTTTGTAATTTCTGCATGGTTTAAAAATAGTAACTACAAAAAGGTATGTCTGTTCATTTCCAGTCAGTACTTTTTGGCTATCTACCACCCAAACAATCTGCAGTTCTTCCATGTCTCAATCTTAATTCCTCTTACACAGAACAACAGGATAACTCAATAATAAATCTGCTGCTGAGTCGTGGAGGAGAGAACACACTGGGCTGAAAACAACCCTGTACTTTAAAAACAACTCAGAACGTGCAGCCATTCATCCCTGAGCGTTCCTCTCTCCGCCGCATACCTTCACGTCCCGTCTCAAAGCGTAGACATAAAGGCGGAGACAGAGAGACGGGGCCACACTAAAAAAGAAGGGCCCCTGAGCAGCCTCCCCCTTTCACACAGGCCAATATAAACCACGAGGTCCCCGGCCCAAGGGGAAAAGATAAATAAATATCCTCTCCACCTCCTCACCTCATCTGTGTTTCCATGAACCTTATGCTGAAGTGAAGGGCAAACCTGCAGACAAAGGCATTTGTGAGAAAAGCTTTTAAACGCTGCTTTGAGGTGCTGTCTTGTGATTGGTGGTGTTAGATGTTTGATGAGGGAGTGGTTAGTTATATGACTTGTTGGTGTGCAAGCTCTGCGAATACACATTCATGTCTATTTTATTAGGGCCTGAGCTCCATAAAGTCGGAGGCAAAGTCCTATTGTAATCCTATAGGAATTATTTTTCTTATTTTCTTTTTTCTACCAAATGACTTGCCTTTATGAGGGCCTTAGAATGCATAACAGACAGAAATGTTTTGAACACTTGTCGGGTCAGGTGTAAATATATTTCCATTAGGGGTTTCATAAGTGGCGCACACAAAATGACTCTATAGCGCCCCCTAACAAGCAGCGTTTGGTTGTGCTTTCACTGAAACTCGGTACACATATGCAGCATGATGGGACGTACGTAAAAGTCAGCGCGAGGCATATCGTAAACTCAACAGGAAGTCGGACATCATTTTTTGAATCTTCAACTTTTGCCCTTTTCAGTTCCTGCGCCAAAACCATCACCTTATACAGTTTTTATTTTGTATTGTTATTTGAGAGAATTTGAGAATGTATTAAAGGATAGCCTCTTGAGATGTAGCATCTGATTTACGACGGGGGCCTCAAACATCAATACACAAATTATTTAATCCCCAAAATTGTTCTCAGGATTGTTAGAAAATGTATTTCTTTCATTAGGATCATGGAACAACTCTTATCCGGATTTTCATAAAACTTTGTGAAAGGGAATTGACTGAGCCAAGGAAGAACATGTTTAATTTTGAAGCAGATCCGAACCAAAGGGATATTATACAAGGTAGGTTATGTTGTGTTTCACTCCTTTGAGAGGCATTTGTGCTGCAATACATTTTAGAAAACTCATATAAACGCCCTCTTAAATCTGATAAACAACTCTAAAAGATATCAATGTGTTGCTTTATCACTATAGAAACATTCATATTGTTTCCATATTGCTATAAAAGCCTATGAACACATCCAATTTATCTCCAGAAGCTCAGATTTGTCTTTTAACCCTTCAAAATGTTCAAACATATGCATGTAGTGACACTAAGTGCTGCTCTATCCTGGTCTTTTTCACTTGTTCGTTGTCAAACGGACAAGTGAACTCTTCCTCCACAGGGAACAAAGCATTACTTCATGAGGAACATGAATGTTTTAGGAATTTGCTCTTCACCTTCTGTGAAACCCATTGTAAACTGCTCTGGTTCTGTGTCCTTTAAATACAGCAAACGCAAGATTAAAAAGTGTGTTCGGGATTGGAAAGAGATTCAAATGACATTCCCATACAAGTAATGTGCATTTTCAGTAAACCCATTTCGTCCCGTATTACGTATGTTTTTAACGTATCGAATATACGTTTTTAATAAGTCTGCGGAAGTCTGCTTGGGGATTTTGAACCACAAGTGAAATGTTCATGTCCCATGTGAAATCCAGTCACTTTTTTAAATGAACTTGGACCTCAATAACGTAACAAACTGATTTATTTCAGCCAAACCGTGATTGTTTTTATCCAAAACCTGACAGAAGCAGCAGTTTTGTCGTCTTGTTTTCTTTCAATTTCAATGCAGTTGAGTTGTATGGGAACGTCATTATGTAGGAGACAGGGTTGTTTAGGGTGACCTTTAGTTCCTCCACAACACCCAGAGCCCCTCACTCTCAATAACACTCCAACAACCCGCTCACAATGTCAAGGCCAGCCATAAAACTCTTGATATTAAAAGCTCGGACAAAGGGGACGTTACGGGGTTACAATTTATGGTCGTTTTTTAAAGTGAGCTCTCAGACACTGTTGTTGCAATAGCTTTCAATCACTTCAAATGAAAACAAACTTGGATGCTTGTCATTTTAATGAGTATTTTAATCGTAGTCCAAGGGGAAAAACACATGTCTCGGCTGAGAAGAAGTTTATAAAATATGTGTAGATTGAAATGTATTAGTTATTTATGTAAATTGACAAATGTATTGACAATCATTTCATTTTGGGGCATTTTGCTGGTGCTTTTAAGGTCATTTAGAGGCAGTAGATTCACTGCCAATGCGTGGTTTGTACCAAAAGTGTTATGTAACATACTGTAGCCTAACTTGTTCATTTGGAGAATTGAAAGGCAGACGTCTGCAGCCTTTTAGACAGCAGAAAGTACGTCTAATGCAGAAATATTAAATCTGATATGTGGCATCGTTTCTCATCTCTCCAACAGCTGACAATCACCATATTTTTCCAGCGTCTACTGACTGGGTGTTTTTGGCCGTGCTTTTTCACCCCCCTATTCCACCAACAGATGTTCGATATCAGATTCATAGTGGAGGACATGTGAGAGAAATGCTCGCCTGTCATCATAACTCTGAAACAGGAGGTGATAATAGCCGGTTTCCATATCCTGTGTCATGCCCCCCACTGTGCTAATGCTGCACTTCTCCTCCATGCACCGTGAGCAGTTTTGAAGTTATTAATCTAAGAAGTACAACAAATAATAATAATAAGCTTTATTTGTAGATTACTTTTCATACAACAGGTGCAGCTCAAAGGGCTTTAATAAGGAAGTGATTAGAAGTAAAAAAAATATGTGCAGTTGGTCCTTTATTTAAGGATTTATCCACCTCAAAAAAAGTCTAAAACAAGCCACATGTATTCACCTTAAAGCCTCAAATGTTTTGGTGTTGATGTTTTTTTGTTTTGTTTCTTTCCGTCAAGTGGGAACCAAGTATTTTTTGTACGTTTTTGTGTTTCTCTTATTTTCCTACGATACTGTTATGATTGGCTGTGAATAAGAAGATATGAAGGACAGACCATCTATTTTTTTAGAAAGGGGCCGGTAATATAACATTATGTTCTTCTCCCTGCTCCTTTTCGGGTATGGTGTGTTTATAGAGACATGTTTTGTAAATAATTGTTATACATTAAGTTGTGCATATCATGAACGAAACAAATAATAATGAAAGGAAATGAAATGAAATAATGAAAACTGCTGCTTTACTTGGTAAAGCTGAGGGAAACAAACACACAACTCTCACTGTGCAGTCTCCACCTTTACTTGCAGCCTGTCAAAGCTGGGTCAATTTAGGAAGTGATTAGGAGTGAAATAATATATAATTGGTCATTTTGAAGTTGTATCCACCTCAAAGAAAGTCTGAAAGCTTAAACAATCCTCATGACATTCACCTAAAACCATCAAATAATGAAAATGTCAGGAATGGGGAAAGTCAGGACCCAAATGCAGAATGAGGAGAAGGGGTTCAAAGAAACAAAAAGCGAGCTTTATTTCACAAAAAGCTGTCGAATATGAACAAATAGCCGACAGGGACAAACATGGAGGTGCAAGGAAGACACAGGAGAGCAAACACAGGAAGACAAAGGGAGAACAGGATTTCAAAATAAAACCAGAAACTCAAAACTAAGATCATGACAGAAAACTGCTGCTTTATTTGGCAACGCTGAGGGAAAACACAAACAAACACACGGTGTAGTGAGGGGTAACTCTCTACACCTTTTACTTGCAGCCTGTCAAAGTTGTCGGTCTCCTCCCTTTTGACCCGGACCCTCCCCAGGTCCTGCCTCTGGAACAAAGCCCCACTGTGTGTCCTGCTCTGGGGAGTCAGCCTGCAGAACGCTGCTGCGACGGAGGCCATTTGGGCAAACTGAGGTGAGGTGAGTGGGGGGTTGGGCGTTTGTCGGGGGGCGGATTGACGGATGGGGTGTGTGTTGGGGTGTGTGTGGGAACCGTGCCCCGACCCGCCTGTCCACTTGTGAAAAGGACCAGTGCGCGGCCAATTTGCAATGCAGATCTCCTCCCATGCAGGCTCACTTTGGGAAAAGGGCGCATCAATGGCTGGAATAAAGAAGGCCTCTGCTGATGGCAAATGTCATTCCCATTTTGATTCTTGACCCCCTTTTTTTCTCCAAATTGGCCTGCTCCTCTGAAAAAAAGAAAACCCCTCCTCCCTTATTGTGTGTTCCAGTCGCAGCCTGCACCCTCTTTCTGGGTTGCAAACATTAGACTCAGAGGAGAGAGAAAGAAAACAAAGTTCAGAGCTCCCATTCAAATCGAGGGCAGTAATTGTCATTCACATTGAGATGGTGTGAAATACGTTAGAATAGGAGAATAAGCATTGGAAATTCCCTCCTCTGTTCGATGAGAAGCGAGCGTTGTTAACTATCGCGGTCATTATCGTTACACTCTAATTTGTCACTAAGCCATTTAACTCCGGCAGCTAAATAAATAGATAAATAACAAAGCCGCGGCTGGCAATGCTGTAACTGGTGGAGGAGGAGAAAGAAAAGGCCTTTTCAATAATATGTCCACTGAAACGCAAATAGGGACAAACTGGGATTGAGCGAAACCCTTACAAGTTCCTCCTCCGTGGAATTCTAAATCCTTTCAGGTTCTCAGAGACACAAAGAAACAGTCGCACATTCAGATGAATAAATTGTTTAGTTTAGTTTCTACCAGCTTGCACCTCCAACAGAAAGAAAGGTGCCGGAGGATTCAATAATGCCAGAAGGGGAAAAAAACATTTCAGGACTTTCACAATCGACCACACGGTCCCAGTCAGACCTTTAGAACGACGATGGCTTCCAGCATCTGAATTTAGCTGAACCTCTTTAATTTGAGGGATCAAAAGGAAACTCTATTTTGGAAACCTTTAGTTCGCAGAGTATTTTTTAAAATAGGATTTGAAAGACTTATAATAATGGAAAATACCAACAATTACACGATCAATATTATTAAAGCCTCTTTAAAGGTGGGGTATGTCATTTATTTCAGAAACACTTTGTGTTATATTCCATGGAATGCTCTTAACATCTCGATAGCAATGAATATATTGAGTGCTTTGACAATAAATACATTAAAAAAATGTCATCTGTGGAAGCCGTAGTACAGTAAAAAGCTCGACCAATCATCTGAGCCGGCCCGGCTAAAATAACTGGATGGCCTACCTTCCTGTCAGCCTTCCATCTGGGCACACACTTATCTCGTGCCCTCATTGGTCATGTGCGCGTTCGTGTGTGTTGGAGGAGGGGCTCTGTGAGGAAGTCTGAAGGAAGAGGCAGATTTTTTCCGGTTGTGTACTTTCAAATTCTAGCGCACTCGAGCCGGTTTCTCCATTCTTACCTACCCTACCTTTAAGCTTCTCGATCTTGGTCTTAACCAGTTTAGCCCTGAGCCTATTTTTCAGGTCTCAGGCTCAAAAATGACATTCCCAGAACAAAGGACCATATCTTCCCTTCTAAAAGGGTTAAATTAATAATCTTTTTTCTCAAAGTAATGATAAACCTGTGAGTTGGATGTAGAAAAGTCAGAATCAATATATATGCTTTTTATTTTAAAGAAAATTCAGATTGAACATAGTAAAAAACTGTAAATGATAGTGTCCGTCCAAAAAAATTGTTTTACTTATAGTGAAAACTAACCTTGAATGATGGGTTAGTAGACTAAAAGCTTTAAGAATCCAAAGTACAACATATAATAAGTACTCTCTATCAATATTGATGGAAAACAAGTGACCTTTGACCTTTTTAGAGAGGTTTAGCAAAAAGAACTCCACCTCTGAGGTGATTTGGGTGGAAATGGGGGTTTTACCGTTTCTCTGGAACCCATTGGTCGATTTTGGTGATTGACATATCTTTCTGACCATTAGAGCCAATAGAATCGAAGGGGAATCTCCCTGCTCACACACATGGTAAAACAAAAAGGTGGGGGCTTCGTGCACCCAGCTTTGCATGAGAGTGAACCTATCTCTAGCTCTGACATCTGGAAACCGAAAAGCAGGTTTATTTCTCATGGATTATCAGAAATCATTAAAAGGGACACAGACACATTGGATTAACCTATGGATTAACTTCAGCAGCGTTTTCATCGTTTCAATGCCATTGAAGACCACTTTTGACCACTTTTTGACACATGTGAGCCATGTTAGCGTTTTTAGCTACTTAGCGCCATATGTTTTGATGTCTGTTCTTGTTATTATCTCCGAGTTCGTATAATTTAGTGATAATGAGGATACCCTTCGATTCTGTGTCACCTCACGATGTGAAACGATGGGTTGTTGGATGTGCAAAGATAAATAATAAGGTTTTGTGAGTGAATTTCGGTGCAGTCATCTGTTAGCATTTTTCGCTCGTTGCTAATTCAGAGGCTCAGCATTAACAAGTTGTTCACTATAGCCAAACTTTATTTTTTGTTTTGTTCTGAGACTGATGCAGCGTGTCAAAAATGCGAGTTTTAGTGCTTAAAGATAGATAGGCTTTAAAGAAGGAGCACAAGTCGTGGTATCTCATGGTTTATAGTCTTTTGTTTCATGGTGATGCATGCTGCTGTGTAATGGGAACAAATGCACACGGCGTACATGCAGATAATACAAATAAAATAATAGATATGTAACATCCACAATTGTAGGGTCTACATGTATCAAGTTATTTGGACTAAAAAAAAAAAGTATGTATTATCTTAATCATATTAACTTTTGTGTCAACACTTTCTGTCATTGTTTCTCCAGAGAAGTTTAATTTGAGTGTCCCAGATAGCCCTGGAAACCAGAGTTTTCCCAAGGATCCATTACAGTGCATGGCTGGAGCCCAGTTTGTTTTCCTTTCAGAGTTTGGATGAATTCCTCGCTGAGCCCCCCTAGGATGAGGTCAACAGTCCACATAATCAATGAAAAACAACATTTCTATAGCAGTCGCTGGCCTGCGTTTCACACGGCGTAATCGGGAATCTCGTCTATTAGTGTATTCCTCTGAGATCCTTGTGTGGATGTTTCCGCACTGGGATCAGATCTCACCACGGTCAGGAGTATTTAAGAGACAAAACCACGTCAGCTGCTCTTTGAGTTCAACTTGAAGCTTCCAAACTGGCCCATCTTCCCTGCCATCCCAAAAACTCTGATACTACATGTTTTAAAGGGGCCCTATTATGTTCAGGTTCATATCAGTATGTAGTGTCTCTACATGTCTTCATGCTTTAATGTTCAAAAAGCTCTTTATTGTTCTCATACTGCCTGTGCTGCAGCACCTCTTTTCACCCTCTGTCTGAAACCAGAGCCCAGTCAGCTCTGATTGGTTAGCTGGCCGGCTCTGTTGTGATTGGAGATGTCCCGCCCCTTGGCGAATGCATCAGAGCGTTAGCCAATAGAAGCACAAGTGTTACATAGTGATGTCACTATGGAGGGAACTTTGGGATTTAGCCTTTGCAGACAATTGAAATGCACAAAAACCTATATAACACACAAAAGGAAAGGGAAAACCACGAACTAGCATAACAGGGCCCCTTTTAAATGTATTTGGTAAAGACATTTGATGTCCAATGGGCTTCTTGACTGATTAAATAATGTTTTAATTTGTGGTGGCAGTGGCTCAGGAGATAGAGTGGTTGTCCAACAATTTCGAAGGTCGGTGGTTAGATCCAAATTCAACATGATGGTGTGTTTTTGGGCAAGTGACTTAACCACAAATTGCTCCCAATGGCCAACAGAATGAATAACCCTAACCCTGAGCAGGTGGCACCTTGTATGGCAGCCACTGCTTCTGTATGAATGGGTGAATGCTGACTAGTATATGTATGTGTATGTATATGTATATGTAGTATAAGAGTTTTGGGGAGTGGCAAAAGCTCTATATAAATGGAGTCGATTTACTGTATTTCCTTCTAAATTAACAAGGTCCGATTGAGTTAATTATGTAACACACTATAGATATTTGAGCTTTTTAGGTCAATTAAATATACCCAAATAATCAGCAAACTATTCTTTATAAAGGACAATCACTATTACAACTCTTAACTTTTTTAATGAGCTGGTAATGTTTTGTTGCCGAGCCGAAACTAAGCTTAATGTGCCTCATAGCTCCAAATGCCACAGAGACCTTCATGATTCAGGAGCAGAAATAAAGTGTGTGTGAACTCTGCGAGAAGGCAGAAGGATCTATTTTCACCTCTTAGAAGTGCCATCATTTGGAAGGTGGAAGTACATGCTCTAAATCGCATCCCGGTGAGCTGTGTCGCGGCTCGAATGTCACCGCCGCCAACAGCCCAGCATGGCTCTTCAAAACGCCTCCTGTTTCAGATGCCGCTCGGCACCATTTGGCTTCTGCATCATCATATTCTTTTAAAGTGTTTGTATTTGGCTCAGTCTAGGTTACACGTCGGGTGCTTTGAAGCACTTAGGGAATAGATGAATATGTTTCCCCCCCCTCATCATTTGGCATCTTCCTTGGCAAGAGTGAAAATATGGTAAGTTTGCATGATGTCAATAATTTAGTAGACCCCTCGCTTGGAGCTTTAGCTCTGAGCGATCATCCGGACGTGTCTTATGTTTTGATCCGAAACCTTTTTTGTAATTGCTCCCAAATCGCAACTTAGTCTTCTTCACTGTGAAGTTTTGCCTTTGAGTTCCTGTCAGAAAAAAATGAACGCTCATTATCATACGTTTTTACTACAGAAAGCAGCTAGACCGTGGCTAATTTGTGAGTTACGACCATTTAAAGAAATGCATAAGGAGTAAATAACTTCAAACACACATAATAAGTCCTAAGTTCTTTTTACAGCAAACCCACCCCCCCCCCCCCCACTCTGACCATCCCGCGCTGGACGTTAACGGACATGCATGTAATCTGGAACTTGTGCAAAAGGATCATGTGAGTGTCTGAATATGAGGTGGAACGAATTGAAATTGTGGCGAAGGGGGAATAGAGGGGGTTGGGGTGACGGGTGAAGATGACTGAATATTTCTATGAAAGAGTTTTTGAAAGGAGAAGTTAATCTTTGTTCCACTGCAAGGTAATGGAACAAGGATGCTTTTGGGAAAGGAAGCTTTAGCTCTGCTGTCAAACCGTGGCAGAAACTGGGAGAGGGGGGTAACATAATCGACCTCTGTGACCTCTGTAATAGGCGCATCACTCCAGAGTCAGTAGGACACCAATAAAAACATCAGTCACACACAGGAGGTCAAAGAGGAACCGCAACAGGACAGCTCTGTTTTACCACAACACACAGCCTGAGCAACGGCGAAAAAGGCAAGGAATCCGTTGTAATGGAACTTATGACTTTCATACGGACATTCGCCAAATAAAAAAGGTTAGAAAACTGAACAGTCTTTTCTCAAGCACTTGGTTATTTAAAAAAGGTGATCCACAATTGTTTAAAGCTTGGTCTATGTGACCATTATGATAGATGCATTATGTTGTGACTGAGATTTCATCATGAGCCAGGGTTAGGGTTAGGGGTTAGATGTTATCAGTGAAATCTTAAAATATGAAATGCTTTAATTGAGCTGGCATTGCCACTACACTACATTTGTATAGGTCTAATGGGTTTGTTTAAACCTCCACACTTGATGGTGCGTACAAACATAAATGCTGTTATGTAGATCGACCGCTTTGCTTCAGTACATTTGGACATACAGAATATGAGTGAGCAACTAAACTCAGAGTCTACATTTGACTTAAAATCCAAAGAGCAACCCAAAGGACAAATCATTGACTTAAAGAGTACCTGTTGCTAATATGGAGCTGCAATGCAAGCCATAGAAGATGACAACACGGGAACCTTTTACTAAAACACAAGTAAACGTAGCTTGTCTAAAGTTAGCTCTCTTGTCGAAATCAAGGCGTCAATAGCAGTGAAGTCCTGAGCTGCAAATTCGGCATAATGGCCAAAATCAGATTTCCAGGTCACATGACATATAAGTGTCAAAAAGCAATCGTCATTTCTGTTATTATTGTAGCATTCATGATTCTTACGTATGCTCAAGGTTCACACATTTTGACAGCTTTTCATATTATGGTTCTGGTGGGCATTGTTTCTCTGATATTGGTCATTGATATCTTGGACTTCTTTTGGTGAGTTCAAACCAGACGTAAGGCAATTTGTTTACGCGCAGCTTAATTGTTATACTACATGTGCTTGCGTCGGGTGTGAACCACCATTACGATGCATCTGTTGCTACACATTTCCAGAAACTCTCGATATTATTTATTTTCATCAATTATGTTATTCTGACCACGCAATTAATCGAGGTTAAGGTAAAGTCTTTTTTTTAATTTTTTTTAATTTTTTATTTCATTATAGTGTACAGTAATCGATGCCATTTCATTTATATTGTAATATCACAGTAGCACAGTACACTCACTACACTCCCCCCTCCCTCCCTCCACCCGCATGCTTATCAATATAACTTAAACAACAGAGCCATGAAAATAAACATAAAATGGAAAAAGAAAATGGGGAAAAAAATCAAATAAAAGTCTTTCTTAATGGAACTTGAGGTCATTTTAACTGAAGTTCAGTTCAGGGAATAAAACCTTTTGCTCGTCATCTAGGATAAGACAGAATGTGAGCCTAGGACAGCAGCATTAAAGATGAACAACGATAGTTCCGTTCCCCACCGTGACCTTCACATCCTAACACACCATTTCCTGCTTTAACACTAGACGCACTGTAACTCGCTAAATGCAGAATAGCTGCACATAAACGTAATTCTTATGAGACAAGGTGGGAGCGGGGGCTGGTTTGCGGGCACAGTTCTGCATGTGTGTGTGACTGGTGTGTACGGCGTGTCCCAGTGTTGACTGTGTGTGTTCACAGGAAACGAGGAGTACCCCAGGGCTCCGTGCTCGGCCTGGCTCAGACTTCAGGAGTGTGGGGAAACTCTCAACGTCTGGAAAAACAATTCCCAGAGACCTGCAAACAGCCAAAAGCAACACGGCCACAAGGAAACTTTGGCCCCTCTCCAAAGCTAACAATTCAAATGAGCAATGTGTTAAAAACCATTCAAGAAGTGGCAAAGTCCCATTAATGTATGACTATGTGCTCGGCTTTCAGCGAGTAATGTGTGTTTAAAATGCAGAATATATGACAGTTTTCAAAACACAATGTTGTCCATGAACAGGAAGGACAGCAAACTCTGCAAATAACCCAACTCAGCAGTTTAGCTCCACACTGCTTTGTTTGTTTACCTTTATGTCGCATGATTTAAACATCACACGTCTTTCTTATGAAACATACATTTCCACAGGAGGAATAACATTATCAAAGAAATATAGTGAACTCTGACACTCCAGCACTTCTTGAGAGTGTCGGAAGGAGTTGAATAACATTGATTGTGTTGAAGGGTTTAGGATTAGTGTTGTTTTGATGAACGGTACTGCCATCAAACAATGTCCATGCATGATGCATGAGGAGGAACAGGATGAGGAGTGTTTGAAGGATAAGGTACTGGAGGTCAACATCAAAATAAATCTTCTCCAGGGATTATTTACATAATTTAAGCATAGTTATTTTCAAATCACAGTGCCCAGTCAATTTAAAGATAAAGGCAGTTATGGATGAAATGCGATGATTCTTTTGAGAGAGATAAAACCCCAATCCGCATTTGATGCTTTGCACTCGTCAACAATGTGTGCACTGTATAGTCTACCATATTTGTTAAACTATTTAAACCAGTATATATCAGGAATTGTCCCTCGGAAATAAAAAGAGTACATAAGCTTATCAGATGTTCTTGTTTTGGTATAGCATGTTGCACTCGATCCACCAGATTGTAGATCAATCCTGAACTTCAGTCAGGTACACACATACCGTTTGTAATGCTTTATATGTATCCTCTGACACACACACACACACACACACACACACACACACACACACACACACACACACACACACACACACACACACACACACACACACACACACACACACACACACACACACACACACGGCTCCCTAGGCAGGCTTAGCCCAACCAGACATTCTCAATGCAATATGCATGACACACGACACTAGCATGTGGTATGTCAAAAAAAATGAAACACCATCTTATTCGCCTCATCCTCCAGCGGCCCAGCTGTTCATTCATTATACATGGCTGCTCCATGCACCTCCACTTTGTGCATACTACTCTTTCTACCCATACCTACTGCATCTGCGCTGCGTGTACCTCACTTCTGTCCAAAAGGATTCATTCACTGTAATGCTCTGATATGTTGTGAAGCTGACAATTGAGCGGCCTGACCAAGCAAGGAGGCAGAGGCAGAACGTCCAAAAATACAACCCGGTGTGGGCATTTATTAAATCATACACATATGATATGACACAGCCTCAATCTGCTGCTCCTGTGCGCACAGTCACCAGCCACCACACTACCCGCTCCCCCACAGACAGGGAAACAGAGCCTAAATAACCACACACTAATCAGCAATTAGACACAGGTGGGGGGGGGGGAGACAACACAGGGCACCAGGTGCACACAATCAACAGCCACAGACATGGGGGAAGGGGAACACTTTTCAACATAAAACCAACAAACAGAGACTGACAACCTAAAACACATATGCACACACTACATACATTTCGCCACCAACAAAACTACACAATTCGTAACAGAGGCCGAGATCTATGGCCCCAAAGATCACCTCTGTTACCTATGTTATCTGAATAAACCTTAGACCCAGTGGCGAACCGTCAGGGCCTTCAAGGTATTCAGAGAATACCCTGGAACACTCAGATAAAACAAACAAAAAATCGATTTCATTATATAAATAAAATGTCATAAAATGAATAAATGAGAATCGTATCTGTGTTGTTGATCTGTAATATTACGTTGATGTGTTTGTCCTTCTCGGACCATGCACTACGCATTTCAGTGGGTTTGTGTTAGAAAAGAAAGCAACCAATCAGATCTTGTTCTGGGTCTCTGGGTAGAATATCCTTCAACAAGGTATTCTACATCCTTGACGAATGCCCTGGCCGTTGCAATGAATGAGAGCGTACGTTTGGACTGACAGTTTGATCAACCAATCATATATTGATTTGTAGCCAATGGGCGTATTCTTTCAGAGTCCCCCTCGGTTCCAGGGTATTCTAGAACAGGGGTTCCCAACCTTTATTGTGCCGAGGACCGGCAGATACATTCAAAAAAAATCGCGGACCGGTTGTCAATTTTAACTGATTTTAATATTTACTCACCAGCAGGTAGCAACAGAGGCTAATTGTATGTAACAGCCTGAACAAATACTAGAACAATATGCATCCAAAATATTAACAACGTTTAAAAAAGAACCGGTGTCGTTTTTTGGTTTTTCGGAAAAACGGAAAACCAAAACGGGAAAACAGAAAAATCAACGTTTTGGTTTTGTTTGTATGATTTACGGATAATCCAGTGATGGGAAAACGAGGAGAAGGCGCATTATGAAGGAGGTGTGTGCAGAGGCAGGGGTAAAGTGCTATTTTTTACGAGTGGGGAGCGGACCTCACCTCCAGGGGGGTCCGGGGGGATGCTCCCCCGGGAAGATTGTTGTTAAATATGGAAGTGAAAAGCATCAATCTGGTGCACTTTGAGAGCAACATTAAGAGATCTATGGATACATCTCTCAACACCCAGATGAAACACAACTGTAAACAGATTTACTTTTTCTTTATGGATATTTTACAAATCACTCCCCTTTAAAACTGTATTCTTGTTTTACTGCCATATAGTATTTCATAACTGTTTTTCCTTTATTCTCTTATTTTTTTTATAACTATAGTGATCATATGAAAGTGTGCCGCGGAAATAATCTTTTGAACAATTTGTGACCAAACCGTTTGAGACCCACTGAGATAACTTAGACTAAAGTGAACTATCTAAACACTAAGAGAGTCCTTTAGCTCACCTGAGCTTCTCAGTCTGAGAGGAGAGCTCTCCTCTCAGTCTGAGAGGAGAGCTCTCCTCCAGCTTGTTGTGGAACAAACAGCTCCTTATGTCCGTTAGTGCAGCTAGCTAACCAGATGCTAACAACACGGTCCCTGCCTCTCTCTCTCTCTCTCTCTCTCTCTCTCTCTCTCTCTCTAACTCTCTCTCTCTCTCTCTCTCTATCTCTCTCACACACACTAAATGCGCTATTTCCACACACACACACACACACACACACACACACACACACACACACAGCCGAGCTTGAATGACACAAGCACACTTTTATTTCCATGCAACTCTCTGATTGGTCTGGTGTCTTGCCTCTGTTGCATTCACTGAACACTGGAAATTACAGTCCTGTCGTCCTCTCTAGTGTCATGATGAGGTTCACGTAAAGCATGGTTAATGTATTATATTATTGAGGTAGAATTGTCCGGGGCTACAGAATTGTAGCTAACAATGTGGAATTTATTGGCTACATATTACACAGATTATGCACAGCGGGAGCAGCAATAACCGCGCCCATGGGTGTGTGTGTGTGTGTGTGTGTGTGTGTGTGTGTGTGTGAATGTTGTGTGTTAGGTGGTTGGTGTTGTGTGTGTGTGTGTGTGTGTGTGTGTGTGGTTGGGTGTGTGTGGTGTGTGTGTGTGTGACTGTGTGGTGTGTGTGGTGTGTGTGTGTGTGTGTGTGCCGTGGCGTGCGTGTTTGTGTTGTGGTGTGTGTGTGTGTTGTGTGGTGTGTGTGTGTGTGTGTGATGTGTGTGGTGTGTGTGTGTGTGTGTGCGTGTTGATGTTGTGTGTGTGTGTGTGTGTGTGGTGTGTGTGTGGTGTGTGTGTGGTGTGTGTTGTGTGTGTGTGTGGGTGTGACACGGCATTTGTTTTCAGAAGATTATTAGAAGTGAGTTCGTTCCGGTGCACATCGACAGCATTTAGAACTACATCGAGATTAAGATTAAACTAATTTATTTTGGGAACACCCGCATATAGGCTATCTATGGAGTTAGGCCAAGATGTGTGTAAACTTACTGTTCATAGGTCATTTGACAAACAAATGCCGGTGTTACGGACAGACACAAACACACAGAGCTGAGCACACACACACACACACACACACACACACACACCCACACACACACACACACACACACACACACACACACACACATCATGCGCCTTGGTGGACTGAGACATCTCCTTCATTAAAACTAATAAAAGGGGGAGTAATCGGGCAGCTCGATGTGTGTAGAGATGTGTGTAGAGGTGTCGTGTGTTAACACGTAGCAGCCTGCAGTCACTCGCTGTTCTGATGAAGGTAAACACAGCGAAGGCGGTGCGTAAAAAGGCACAGCTCTCGGCGCGCTGGTGCTGCACTTCTCAGAAGCGGAGTTACACGTCCCGCTGCCTCCTGATGCTGCCTGCAGCCATTTCATGAAGTGAAGGAGGTTTTCCTTCTATAAAACAGCTGCGGGCAGCAGATACCGTGAGAGTCCCGGACATGAATTCATATCAAGGCAGACTGGTTTCCTCTCCTGTTTTGCCAATCCGGTGCTTAAACAAAGGCAAGGCAAGTTTATTTATATAGCACTTTTCAACACAAGGCAATTCAAAGTGCTTTACAAAAAAATGAAAGACATTAAGAAAATGGCATTTAAAATCAGTCATTAAAAAGAAAAGCTATAAACATATAGCTCTACACCCCTGGCCGACATGTCCTTAAAATGAAGTCCGAGTTTGAAATATATCTCAAATAATGTATGCACTGCCATTTCCCCACATAAACATAACAGTCTGCAATTAAACGCTTGTCTCCTGTGCGCTCCTCTTCCTACTTGGCGCACCGGTAACTTTCTCGTGCGCACAAGAGGCTGAGCCCTTAGCCGCCGAATCCCTCGGAACATCATAAAAACCATTTTCAACGGTTATCTGGTGAAAGATTAACTAGGCTACTGGATGAAATAATATGACTGGTATAGGTGCGAACATTAAACACTTTTTGAAAAAAACATTATGATAAACATTTTTAATATATTTATAATTCTGCAAATATTACGATAAACTCACAGCTATTTCGAGGCCCGGCAGTAACACCTGCGCGGCCCGGTACCGGTCCGCGGACCGGGGGTTGGGAACCCCTGCTCTAGAAGGCCCGCTAGTTAACTGGCTCGAGACAGAGGATCTGGATGAATGCGACGAAGCAATTCATGCCGTTTTATTGTTTCTAACAATGACATAACAAGTGCAACAGGTGAAGATGAAGTTGTTGCGGAATTGTTGTGAGTGCCCTTTTCAAGACGACAATTCAGTGAAAAGACGGACATTATAATGCCGCCGGGGGCGGCGGCGGAGTGTGTGTGTATACAGAAGGTCCAGTTGTGATAGCCACCGTTCGCCACTGCTTAGGCCCCGGCCACACGAGGACGAAAACGGCTAAACGCATAGGATTAACGCAAACGCAATCGCAAAAAAGCTTCCGTCCACACGCAATATTCACCGGATAGTGTCTGTCCACACGAGACAGCTCCGTTTAGCTCCAACCGCTGGAGAAGCTGCAGTACATATGCCGAGCCTGTACGTGGCGCTGTAACTCCCTCCACAAAAGCAGCGAAGAAGCATGGTTGTCATGGTTGCCCTTCTGTTTATTCTCCGCGGTGGGGGCCGAGGGAACCGAGTTTTTCGCCAGTCAACGTGTATTAAAGTTTAAATCTTCAAGACAAAATTATAAAAGTGCCGGTCAAAGGTCTTTTTTGTTATTTATTGAGCTTTAAAACAAATGAATAACGAATCTATTGTGGTGACCACCTATTTAACCACTGGGACATAATTCAAACTTGGAACTACAGTTGCGGTTATTGTTCCCACACGGACATGTTATGGGTTACCTATAAATAGTGTGTACCCTCTTGGCTCTCTCTTGTCGACCCGGGCTGCGACCCGACAACATGTCCTTTACAGCTTGTGAATAAATTACTATTCTTGCACCTTCCTTGCACCGCCTCTGACTCCATATCTCTCGGCACTACACTGGTGACCCTGATACGTCTTGAGAAGTTTCCGGGACGGAGCCGAACACGGCAAAAGGAACTCGAGTTCCTTTCTCGAAATGCCGGGGTTTGATTGGAGACGTCCGTGGCTGCCACCGGCACGCGGACTGAGGCTCGGTGCGCGCTCCGCAGAAGGCTGGAGACGTTGCTCGCCGTTCCCGCATCGGCTTTCTATCCAACGTGGGGACGATGCACGACCTGCTGGGTCGACCAGCAACCCATTGCTACCTCATGGGTTTGTTCTTCGGGGCGTGCGGCTGCACGTCCCGGCTGCTAACCACGTGGGGCTAACGACGGCTGGCAGCTACCCAGGGCTGGCAGCTAGCGGCTAACCACGTGGGTGCTTAACCCACGTGGGGGGCTAACGA